>NW_006773778.1:1373533-1386348 GCF_000442215.2 Lipotes vexillifer | reverse complement strand
AGGGAAAGAATAAAATTAAGAAGTAAAACAAAATTAAAGGAGTAAACAGGAATTCCAGTTTGTACATATGTAGTTTGAAATGCTAGTGAGACCGATGAATGGATATGTCTGGAAGGCAGTTGGAAATACAGGTCTTGAATTCAGAGAATTCAGGCTGGAGATATAAATTTGCATTTCATCATACAGTAAGATAGTAATTGAGACCATCAATACATTTCAACATTGTTGTTAATTCTTTGTTCCAGAATTTTCTCACAGTCACTTTCCTCATGGGGACCTGGTTCCTGACCCTTATCTAGGGTGGTACATGGCAGCTTCTTACTCTTCTCCCTTCTCTTCATTCCTGACCACTCTACCCCCTGCCCTCTCTAGTGAGATCACAAAGGTCCCTTCCTCCATGAAAGCCATGTGATTCCTGGCTAGAAGTGGATTATTAACTTCAAAGGGGATTCCACTAGAAATTCCACTAGATTTCACTAGAAAGGTCTCCTTGAAGAAACTTCCTGAAACATATACCATAAATACTTATCAATAAATTCCTCTTTTTGCCATCCTTTCTCACATTTTCTTTAAGCATCTTTTAGCAGACTGAACTCCCTATTCAGTACTTCAAAGAAGGCAGAATGGAGTTAAGTTTGGCCACTGACATAAGTTAGAAATCATCACAATGAAAACACCAGAAATTCCTAAAAAAATCTAAAGTCTGAGCATACAGTTAAACAATATGCAAGTAGTTTACCAATATAGTCCCCAAATTCTTAGATTACAAAGGTAGAGAGTAAGATAATATATATGAAAAACCACATCAGATATCTATGGCAATATTGCTAGTAAAGTGTCACTGTCAGTAATGATTTAGTTAATATCTATACCCATTGATCAATATTAAAAGATGAAACAAATACCCTTAAAGGAAATAAACATAGGTACTGGTCAATCATTTTTAGTTGGTATTTAGGTTTCACAAAAAAGACCTCAGTAATGAGAAAACATATGCAATGATTTTAGCAGGTTTCTAGTATATTTACAATAAATATTTTCTTAGTATTCAAATATTGATGGTTTATTATGTGTTAGGAATCACACTGAGTATTTTCTCATATTCTCTCATTTTCCCATCTGCCTTCTCAACAATCTTGAGAAGTAGGTATTGCTATCTCGATTTCATAGTTGAAAATATTGCATCTAAGATATTAAGTGATTAGATCAAGGTCACACAGCTAAAAGTAGTCCATCTGAGGATATATTTTATGCCCTCTGAATCCAAATACAGAGATCTGTCCCATCTACCATACGTAGTCACCTTTTATTCTCTTCACCATTGATTTATTTATTTACTGTCAATTAAAATACCCATGCCCATAATTCTCATCCTGTCATATAATTTTATTTTCTTTTACCCTCAGCCAAATCCTCAACATACTAGTAGACCTCCTAACACCTTTTCTGCTGAGGTCTCTGGACTACCTCCAACATTCTCTAGCCCTCCTTTCTCCTCTTCTCAACCTTGCCTACTATTGCCTGTTATCCTAATGGAGTGTGTTTAAAAAATTAGGTAAAGACTGAACTCTTTGGTGACTTAGGATCCCAGACCAAATCGCAACATTCACTAAACGTCATACTAGCCAGTCAGTTATTGGTTCTTGGGGCCAAAATAAACTACAAAGTCTTATAGCTTGGGCCAGACCTTGATGTTGACATGTACCAGGCACGTGCGTGTGTGTGTGTGTGTGTGTGTGTGTGTGTGTGTGTGTGTGTATGCATGTGTGATTTCTCTCATCCTCATGACTACTGTATTGCAGATAAGGAAACCAGGGCTCAGAACTCAGAACACTTTCCCCTGATCACAGAGCCAGCAGGTAACAGAGTCAGAACTCAAACCCAGAACCATCTGACTATACACTCTTTGCTCTATAACAGAAATCCTCAAATATCTGTCCAAAAACCAAGAGCTAGATCATCACAAAGTTTTCAGCAGTCCACAGAAAAATAAAAATAGCACAATATAATAAACACAGGTGGGTGTGATCTGGGTCAGTATTATGGGCAAGAACCATCTTTTATTCTGAGATTATGTCCTTTCTGCCATTTTTAGTATTAAAGTTTCTTTTCTTTGTGAAATGATAATGAAAATAGGTGGTAATTTTTATTTTGAGGGTTGATTGTAATGTTCTTACTTGGTAAAATGAAAAGTAAGTAACCCTATGTTAATTATGTAGGCCCATCTACACAGTGACTACATAAAAGGTCCAAATGAAATGTATGTGTTATCAGCTAATCTTAAAATGGTGACTTATGTGTGAGACTGATACTTTGAGATAGATTTTATTGAGAGTAATACTCTTTGGAAAGCAGTTATAGGATGAGAGGCAAGAGGGCAGAGAGAGGGTTGGCAGAAAGGGAGAGGAACTATTAAATACATAAGTGGTAGAAGGGATGGAGGAAAAAAAAAATGATTTCATAGTTTTGCCAAAATTTTTGCCTACATTTTTATAAATGCAATTGAAAATTAAAATTCTCAGCCAGACATTGCATCTCTAAAATTTCTTCTGAAATTTTATTTACATATAATATTATTACCATTATCCTCTGAACATATATATATATATATATATATATAAGATTTTAGATGTCACCATCACCCACCTTAGCAAACTAAGCAGACAGATAAAAAGAGAAAGATTTCTTTTTCAGATTTTTCTATTGGATTAATAGTCATCATTTTCTTTTTAACACTTATTCTTGTATTATTTAAACAGTTTTTCTAGTCTCAGAAAAGATCTTTACTCTCTCCTTTCATACTTTCCAGATTTCTCAATCCAATTTAAAATATAATACAAGCAGATCCCAACTTGTAATAGGTTTCCCTATAGATATTTTTTAATCAGTCGCTTGTTTGGAACTGAGAACACATTTTGCCATAAAACAATATAAATGGTGATTAAGTTCTCAAAATCACTCATAAATGTTTAATGAACACAAAGGTAAGGCATAGCTCTAATTATAATAGCTCAGCTTCTAATCCTCTATTCAGAGCAGACAAAAGAGGATAAAGATATGAAAGGCATTTCACCATTTTCCCTGAGCTTAGGGGTCAACATTAAGCAAAGAATTCAAAATGTCATGTTCTCTGGCATCCCCCCACCACATTTCCCTCTATATCTACAGACACCAAATGTCTCTTGGTCACTTCTTTGTTCTTCCTTTTGCATCCCTCTCCCCAAATATTTTAAGCTTTGGAATTATCTTCCTCACTCCCTTCACTCAAAGCATCCATTTTCCCAGTACAACTGCCTCAGGGATTTGAGAGAAGAAAACCTAGTGAACAAAGATTAATATGTAAACAACCTGTACTTTCAGTGTCTGACTCTAGATTTCAGACACTGGAACAAAGTGAACAAAAGAAGTCTAAGCCATGGGAGAGGCAACATGCCTGGCTCTTCTTTCTCTCCAGTCTTTCCCTCATTACAGTCCTGATACCTTGCAACCATACAGGTGTCCTGTCCCCACTCTTTATTGGCACTTCTGATGACAACAAAATATGGTAAATAGTTTCCATGTTTATTTGTGCTTGCAGTAACTCATATAGCTTGCTTTTCCCCTTGGCCTACTTGGAAGATTCTAATAGCTCTCCTGGAAAGGGAGTTTGGACTCCTATTGATACTTCTAGGATTTAGCTTCTACTCCTATCCTCAACACCCCATAAAGCACCTCAGCCCACTAGTCAGTTTCAGTCTGAATACTTCTTTCCCAACGTTTGATCTGCTCAGTATCATGAGAGATCTGCCCCCTGGCCTGTGCAGTCATAGTTACAAGAAAGGCACATTTCAGGAGAAGGTGGATGTGATCTGTTGCTGCAGGAAACTCTCAGTGGCCCAGACACAGGAGAAATTGACCTTTGGGTGGGAAAGGAGTGGTGTGTCCACCTTGGAAATGTCTGCATTGGGAGCTCTATGCTAATGAAGAAGGGACTTTCTCACACTTTAAATGAAAACTTCTTGAAGGGAAAAGAGTCTGCCCTGCCTACATGCTGAACTCATACAAGTCATACTGATTCATACAAGTCACAGTCTTTTCTACAAGGGGTAATTTAGATCAAAAAGGGGTGTATTAACCAATCTTCAGAGTTATCATTGCACGGTAGTTGTGGATTCAGAAAAAAAAACCTAATCTACTCTTTGGTCAGTTGTATAACCTTTCTAGGAAACAAAACAATTTAATTCAATTAAAACAATTTAAAAGGCAAAGTCTCCATTATTCCAGATTTTCTCATTTCTTGTCTTTATCTATTGAGCATTCACATATGTATTTATTCATTCACTGTGCATTATTTGTTCAATCCCTCCTCTATGGGTACACAGCAAGAAGCTCATTAATGAAAGCCTCTGCGAAGGGCTTTTAACTGTTTGGTAAGCCAAGAAATTCATACTTAGAGAACATAAGAGAGACAGAAATTGCAACAGTAAATAAAGCACTAAAAATATATGCACAGTTCCCATTGAAAGGTAGTACTTTTTTAATTATAGAAATATGATCCTATAATTCTAAACAATATAATTATTTCTAAACAATATATCTGGCAAATTTTTAAACAGAATGTTTACAGCAAATGAATCCCAAACTAGTGTTCACAGAATCTCTGGAAACCGAGAGAGAAATGGCAGAGTGTGTGTGTGTGTGTGTGTGTGTGTGTGTGTGTGTGTGTTTGTGAGAGAAAGAGAGACGAGAGAGATCTACAGCAAATGAATCCCAAACTAGTGTTCACAGAATCTCTGGAAACCGGGAGAGAAATGGCAGAATGTGTGTGTGTGTGTGTGTGTGTGTGTGTGTGTGTGTGTTTGTGAGAGAAAGAGAGACAGAGAGAGATCTAAAGTAAATCATAAATCAGCCCTGGCTAAATATGCCTGACTAGCACAGTGTCTTCTACAATCGATAAATACTTCTTGTTTATATTATTTATGAAATAATATTTCTTCCAGCTATGATGAACGAAAAAGGAAAATGGAAAAAGACTATCCAAAGAATACTGAAGAAGAATTTTCAGGAGTTAATGGCCAGATAGATGCTGCTATGGAGTTAAATGGTGAGTGTTTCCATTGTAAAGTTTCTTTGTAGAAATTGTAACAAGAAATCTGGTCTCTGCTTTAACATAGAAGAAGATGGATTTCCAAATGGGAGTCCTTGGTTCTTATTTTTTTGTCCCTGAGTCCCTTATAAATTTAGCTAACAAGATTAACCACCAGAAAGAGTATAAAAAGTCTGTCATTATGGTTCTCTCTTTACAAATGGAAAGTTTTAAAAGTAGAGCTTCAGTGCATTAGTCAGCTACATCATAAAGGCCATCCAGTCAAAATTACCTTTTTCATCTTTAAAATGCACATACTCTCAACCTTCCCAGGGGCTTTGCCCACTCCATCACTCAACTCCTGAAATTTAACACATAGCTGGGAAAGTTGAATTGAATTGAACTGGGTTGAATAAGTTTAATTGGATCTTTTGAATTGGTCAAGACATTCTTCTTGAGTACATAGCACAGAGCTGGACACTGTTCAAAAATGCAAATACAGTTTGATATGGTCTCTGCACTTGTGGAATGGTTATTCTCTTTGGGAAATGACCCTACATCCAACACAGATGAAATTACTAGAAAACAAGACAATCTATAATTTAGTATCAAATTGTGTGGTAGTCTTCACAATAATTGCAAGAGGTGATCTAAGGAAGAAAAGATCAAAACAGGCATCAGGTGCTGTAGATTTCATGGTGGGACTTCAGCTGGGTTTTAAAGAATGGCTAGAGGTTTGACTAGGGAAAGAAAACAGCAGGGACTGGATTTCCTGGAGGGGAACAACCTGAGTAGAAGCAAAAATCACCTCTGGCATGAGAAGAGAGATGAGAGATGATCAACATGTTAGGGGTGTCAAGTTCTAGGGCTCAGAGAGCTGTGAAGAGGATTAGCTAACTGCCACCTGACACGTTCTCAGTCCCCCTTTGGTGCTACCTCAAGAAAGTTATAACTACAAGACAATCCTATTTATAAATTTGCAAGTCATTTTCAGTAACCATAATTTCAACTTTGTCTCTTTTAGGCTACATTTACTTCTTTTCAGGACCCAAAGCATATAAATATGATACAGAGAAGGAAGATGTGGTTAGTGTGCTGAAATCTAGTTCCTGGATTGGTTGCTAAATAGAAAAGTCTAGCCTTTCCTAAGGAATGAAGATGACCGAGAGCAGCTGGTAACCGGATCTTAAGGACTAAATCAGAACTCAGGTTACGTATTCTTCCCATGGCCTTCAATTCTAAGGGTAATTTAGAATTTGTTGAAAATAATTATGCTTCTAAACTGTTTCTTAGTTTTGGATTCAGAATTTTAATCCAAATGGAAAATTCCTATATGGTCAGTTTTACACAAAATCAGAATCAACACAATGCACGCTTCAGTTAGACACTGGTCATTTTTTTCTTACCTAATACACTGAGGCAAATTGATAAGTTTGGTTTTTATTTCCAGGAAGAAGCCTACTTGTGGACTCCCTGACATGTATTATAATTCTTTTAATAGGAAATAGCATTACTATACAAATTATAATAATTCTTTACAAGCAGTGGCTTTTTTGGCCTTAACATTTGTTATGATGAATATAAATGTATCCACCTTTACCTTAAACATATCACAGACAACATACTGTATAAGTTTTGTTTCTCATTGTTTTTGTGTTTGTTTGTTTGCTTGACTCTATGTGTGCTCACTGGTCTTTGAAGTAGGTTACAGTGGGCAAACCTACTCAAATGGATTTTCATACTAGGTAAGAGGTGGGCACTTTGCAACAGGAAGACTTTTAACAAAAGACTTTTAACAAAAGCAACAGGAAGACTAACAACAAAAAAATGTTGTATAAGAATAGTTCCTCATTTCTCTTTCGCTAATGTTTACTAGCTTCTATCACACTTTGGCAACAAATTCTGTGTACCTATAGAAAACTGAAACCTTGATATAGTATCATGAGTATGCAGACCCAGAAAAAATACTCATAATTCACTCTTTTTCCTTCTTCCTGAAAATAAAATGCCCTCAATGAAACTATCTTTAACCCATATAAATGGGTCTCTTCTGAACAGCTTTCCATTTAGGGAAGTTTGTCTTTTGTTTTAGTTTTTCTCACTTCAAGCTAAACCATTTTTTTCCTACTTAGTCATTAGTACAGATAAAATATAGCTGGCTGTCATTCTTATTTTTTTTAATCTTACATTTTAGTAGTTCTACTATAAAACATTGATAAAAGAAATTGAAGATGATGCAAAGAAATAGAAAGATATCCCATGTTCTTAGATTAGAAAAATTAATATTGTTAAAATGACCATACTACCCAAAGCAATCTACAGATATAACACTGTCCCTATCAAATTGCCCATGACATTTTTCACAGAACTAGAATAACCCTAAAATTTATATGGCACCATAAAAGACACAGAATTGCCAAAGCAATCCTGAGGAAAAAGAACAAAGCTGGAGACATAACCCTCCCAAACTTCAGAAAATACTACAAAGCTACAGGAATCATGGTATTGGCACAAAATAGATGTATGGTTCAATGGAACAGAAAAGAGAGCCCAGAAATAAACCCACACACCTACAGTCAATTAATCTTTGACAAAGGAGGCAAAAATATACAATGGAGAAAAGACAAGTCTCTTCAGCAAGTGGTGTTGGGAAAGCTGGACAGCCACAGGTAAATCAATGAAGTTAGAACACTCCCTCACACCCTACACAAAAATAAACTCAAAATGGCTTCAAGATTTAAATATAAGACATGACACCATAAAACTCTTAGAAGAGAACATAGTTAAAAGATTCCCTGACATAAATCATAGCAACGTTTTCTTAAGTCAGTCTCCCAAAGCAATAGAAGTAAAAGCAAAAATAAACAAATCAGATTTAATCAAACTTATAACCTTTTGCACACCAAAGGAAACCATAAACAAAACAAAAAGACAACATACAGACTGGGAGAAAATATTTGCAAATGATGAGACTGACAAGGGCTTAATTTCCAAAATATACAAACAGCTCATACATCTCAATAAAAAAAACAAACAACCCAATCAAAAAATGGACAGATGACATAAATAGACATTTCTCCAAAGAAGACATACAGATGGCCAAAAGGAACATGAAAAATGCTCAACTTCGTTAATTATTAGAGAAATGCAAATCAAAACTACAATGAGGTATCACTCATACCGGTCAGAATGGCCATCATTAAAATGTCTACAAATAATAAATGCTGGAGAGGGTGTGGAGAAAAGGGAACCCTCCTACATTGTTGGTAGGAATGTGAATTGGTGCATCCACTATGGAGGTTCCTCAAAAAACTAAATAGAGTTGCCATATGATCCAGCAATCCCACTCCTGGGTATATATCCAGAGAAAACTCTAATTTGAAAAGATACATGCACCCCAAGGTTCATAGCAGCACTATTTGCAATAGCCAAGACATGGAAGCAACGTAAATGTCCATCAACATAAAAATGGATAAAGGAGATGTGGTATATATATACCATGGAATACTACTCAACCATAAAAAAGAATGAAATCATGTCATTTGCAGCAATATGGAATGACCTAGAGATTATCATACTAAGTGAAGTAAGTCAGAAAGAGAAAGACAAATACCATATGATGTCACTTATATGTGGAATCTAAAATAATGATACTAATGAACTTATTTACAAAACAGAAACAGACTCACAGACATAGAAAACAAACATAGTTACCAAAGGGGAAAGGGAGGGGAGGGATAAGTTAGGAGTTTGGGATTAGCATATACAAACAACTATATATAAAATAGAAAACAACAAGAACCTACTGTATAGCACAGGGAACTAAATTCAATATCTTGTAATAAACCATGACAGAAAAGAATATGAAAAAGAACATATATATACATATACATATAACTGAACCACTTTGCTGTTCACCAGAAACTAACACAACATTGTAAATCAACTATATTTCAATTAAAATAAATTTTCAGTACTTCTACAATTAGATGATAAAATACATTTAACATATTTCATAGACTGGAACATCTACAGTGTTCAACAGATATTAGCTATAATTATTACCATCATTTTTTAAATTTGTTTCATACACTCACCAAAAAGACAATATTAGGAAGGGACTGGGGACTTCCCTAGTGGCGCAGTGGTTGAGTCCGCCTGCCAATACAGGGGACACAGGGTCAAGCCCTGGTCCGGGAAGATCCCACATGCCACAGAGCAACTAAGCCCGTGCCCCACAGCTACTGAGCCTGAGCTCCAGAGCCAGCAAGCCACAACTACTGAAGCCCACGTGCCTAGAACCTGTGCTCCACAACAAGAAGCCACCGCCATGAGAAGCCACACACCACAACAAAGAGCAGCCCCAGCTCACAGCAACTAGGGAAAACCCGCACAATGCAATGAAGACCCAATGCAGCCAAATAATAATAATAATAAAATAAATAAAGTATAAGAAGTAGAAAAATATTTTTTAAAAAATAAAATGTTGAAAAAAAAGAAGGATGGGGCAGTTACTCAAGGTAACTCTAAACTTTCCATTTGGTTTCTGTTACTGAAAGTGGCTATTTACAGCCAACCAGATGTTGAATCTTTGACTGTTGAAGACAAAATCTGGCATCCCTGCTTTCCAATGTCAACTGACTCTACAGAGTAAGAAAAGTCACTTTTGCAAAAACAGTCAGCTGAGGAAAACTTCTTAGTATCAATTAGCAAGGAGGGAAAACAGTCTGGCATCTCCTCAAAACACTAAACATAGAGTTACCACATAACCCAGCAACTGCACTCCTAGGTGTATAGCTGTGATAAATCAAAACATATGTCCACACAAAAAAGTGCACACAAAGTTTCACAGCAGCATTATTCATAATAGCCAACAAGTAGAAACATGGCCATTAAATGAGGAATGGATTTTTTTAAACCGGGTAAATTCACATATTGGAACATTATTTGGCAATTTAGAAAAGGACTAATACATGCTACAACATGAATGAAATGTGAAAACATTACACTAAGTGAAAGAAGTCAAACACAAAAGGCCACATATTGTATGATTGTATTTATATGAGATATTCAGAATAGGAAAAGCCATAGACGCAGAAAGCTGATTACTGCTTGTCAGCAGCTGGAGGGAGGGGCCAGCTGTGACTACTAATGGGTATGACACGCTAAAGGTGATGGTGGCTAAAGGTGATGGATGACACTCTAAAGATGATCTGTGAATAACTAAAAGTCATTAAATTGTACACCTTAAATGGAGGAATTGTATGGTATGTGAATTATATCTCAATAAACCTATTATTTGTTTTAAATAATAAGCAAGGTGGTGCAATTATCTGTGCAGGCCATGCAATCTGGTTAGCTGTGACAGGGACCCCATAGCAATGAAACTTCAGCCTGAAGGCATCTGGTGCCGAGCACAACCAGCCAGATGTCCTCCTTATGTCCAGGGCTAGCCAAGGGGCATGTCCACTGTAAACATTTCACTAAATAAATGAATGTTACTGGATGCAAAAAGCATGTGCTCTGAGGCCTGACTGAATTCAAACCACAGATCTGCTATTTTTAGCCTTGTGAGGTTGGTCAAGTTCCCTAATTTCTGTCTTAGTTTCCTCCTTTGTAAAACTACAGTAAGAATAGTTCTTACCTCCTAGGGATATTTAGAGGCTTAAATATATGAGTCAAAATATGTAGAACTCTAGATAGTCCCTGGTACCTTATAAGGGCTCTATAATTGTTGTTTTTGAAGCAATTAGAATTAATTTTGTTTTGAGATGCTTTGGAGAATTTGTGTATATCCCTTGAGATAGCTGAGCTATAGTACCACAAGGATTGATAACCAGTGACCTGAAATTTTTCTTTTCCAAATTCCAAATTAAATCAACCATCAAATAATATACTGACTGTGGTTTACCTCCATTCCCCGAAAGTAATTCTTACAAATCCTTATATGCTCATCTGAAAGAGGAATTTTGTGCAGAAATAATTTATAACATATGCTCCTCACTTGTTTTCAGAATAAAAGTGCAAAAATATTCAGTTAAATAACAGTTTTGAACAAAGTTTGTTTGAAGTTTGACTGCTTCTTTTGAGATCAAGAGGAAGCAGAACAGAGTTTGCTTTCTCATGACCTCTGTGTATTGTCCTATTAACCTCAGTGATAACTATTTGGAAAGTCCCAGAAAGGCTACTGAAGGACAAATGGATTCACCTAGGTGAGGAGCTTCCCTAACAGCTTAGCCTTAAATTTTCAGTGGCTGGACCAAGCTTTCTTCTAGTTAGCCTGGTGTGAAATGGCAGACCCACCTTTCTACGTCCTCTGTTCTTTTTCAAATATTTCTTTGGAAACACCTTGGACTTCCATTTCACATGGTAGATCACAAACAAACTACTGTTTTTTATTTGGAATTCTGTGTGATATGTTTAAAACATATCACAGGGTCTTCAAGTGCTTTCATTTATATGTACAATGATATTGAAGGTTTTTTGTGAATATTTATAGCCAAATTACCCAGCAAAGTACCATTTGAGAGGAAATGCATAATGTTTGTCAACAGGTTGGAGTTTTAGACTCCCATAATGGATCATAGAAAAGTCTAGGCCAAAAGATTCACTGTGTCTCTCTCCTACAGGCCTGAGTGGGCCTAAACAGCATCTTCTGATTATCTTCCATCTGCTGACCCTGTCTTTGGTCTCATTCCCATCTCCAAGTGGCTTGTCAACATGGCAAGACTAAAAGACATCCTATTATACTCAAAATGCCATAATCTCTGTCTTGGTTTCACCACTTAGACTCTTGGAATTGAAATAGAGCAGAATTGGGAAGCCTGCTGGTAAATAAGTTAGAGTAGGAAATTACTGAGTGATTTTGAAGTCCAAAAGAGGATGCTTCTAATGCACATATCCTCATGTTAATCTCTTCTCCATTAACCTTAATCCAACACACTTTCCTTTCATTCAATATATCATTTTAAATGGTTGGGGATAATATTAAACCTTTGTTGCACAATGCAGCATGTTGTTCCTACAAGAGTAGAGGGAGAGATCAGAAAAGATAAGGATAGAAGGATGAAAAAAACTGTTGCAAAAGACCCGTTGAGAAATGTAACATTCAAATCCATTTTAGCTCATCTGAAGTGGGGGGAAAAAAGCAAGTCTGTGTAAATAGTTAGCAATTTGTTTATTCTTGGAAAAGCCCAGGCCTGTAATGCAGTGTAAATAATGTGAGCTTTTGAGGTTGGTTGTTCACAGCTGCCTCAGTAGAGGATGGGATATCAAAAGTCCTATTAGAGCACATTCCACATGAATCGCAGGCTGCCCAACAATTGTAGTGTGTCACTTTACTAAACTTTAGGCATATTTGCATGTATGAACTGACAATTTCTGGAAGTTAATAAATTTTCGACCATTTATTTTGAAAGACTTCACCCCTTCCCTAAAACAGTTTTATCTCCACAAATAATTCAGCCTTTTTTGAAGGCCCTAGCTATCCCATCACCTTCAGTATCCATTCTTAATGCATGAAAAAATATTTATTAAGTGTTTATGTGGGCACCTGTCTAGGCTCAGCTGCTTTCAAGTGTAAACTTCTGCCCTCAAGGAGCTTACATTCTAATGGGAGAGACATTCAATATTCAAATGAATAAATAAATCTAGATGAAATGAAAGACATTAAAAATGATGTGAAAAATAAATAAAGCAGGGAAAGGGATAAAGGGTGTTGGAGTGTCATTTTATAAAAGCATGTGTAGGG
>NW_006773778.1:1232457-1373493 GCF_000442215.2 Lipotes vexillifer | reverse complement strand
TAGGGAAAGGGTATGCTGAGTCAGGGAAAATTATGCAAAGATGTGAGTGAGGGAAGGAAGGAGACATGGTGTCTCTGGGTTTCAGGTAGAGGAAGCAGTAAGTGCAAGGCCTTGAGCTAGGAAGGGGTTGGGCACATTTGAGGCACAGCAGAAAGGCCAGTATGGCTGGAGGCAGCGAGGGAGAAGAAAAAGAGAAGGAGGTGAGGTCCGAGAGAAATCCAGCCAAACTACCCAGAGCCTACAGGCCACCTGTGGAGATCGACTTCATGCTGATGACATGAGAAGGGTTTGAGCAGGTGCATAACATGATCTCAGCTAGGTTTCAAAGGGTCAGTCTGGCTGCCGGGTGGCAAAGAGATTGTAAAAGCTTATGAGTGGGTGCAGGGACACCAGACAGTGGCATTTGCCACTGGGAGAGATGATGACAGTGCTGACCAAGGAAGGAGCAATTGAAGATGCTAAGAATTGTCACATCGAGGAAATTCTTCCAGGTAAAGCCAACAGGATTTGTTCCTGAAGTGCCTGTGGGATTTTAGGGAAAAAAGGTTGGGGTGGGGGGGGGAGTCAAGAATAACTCCAAAGTTTTTGGCCTAAGCAAGTAGGAGAAAGGTGGTGAAATGAGGAAGATTAGAGAAAGAATGGGTTTATGAGGGCTGGAAATCAAGAGGGAAATTTTGACTTTGCTGGGTTTGAGTTGCCTATTACACATCCAAGAGAAGATGTCCAATTAGGTAGTAGATATAAAAGCTTGAGTTCAAGGAAGAATTTGGAGCTAGAAATTTGGGAGCCATAGATAGCCCTTATATTGTTATCTACAACGTTTTGAGCCCCCTTCCCCCATAGGAAACTCGGGGAAAATGGATTATAAAAGAATAAGGAAACAGATAAAAAGATCTCAAGTTTTTTAATCACCATCCAGTGCTCAGTCTACTAATCCATTCTTCTTCTCCTCTTCAAAAACATGGTTTAATTTTCAACAAGAATTTTCGAGGTTTTGAGGGGTTTTCTCCCTTGATATTTACATTTCTTGGTACAAAACTCAAAGAATAAATCACAAAAGAAAATACAAAATCTTAAGGATTGCTCTTCTGGAAGAAAGTTGTCGGTAGACTAGGACTTTCTTTAAAAGGTTAAAAAAGAAGTTTCAAGATTTTTTTTAAAAAATCCATTTTGTTCTTATAGTGAAAACACTTCTATTTTTAATCTTACCAAGCCTTACAGAGAAAGTGATTAGCAAGTTCTCTACAACATTCTTCTGTCTTTGCCTGAAAGCCAGAGTCACTATGTCTTTACCTCAGTCAAGGCCTTCCCCAGTAACCAAGTCAATCTTCAAAACAACCATTATGCCTAGAACCTCAGTCCAGCCATCAGTGGCGCTCATATCAGAAGGGCCAGTCTTGCTCTCCAGTGGGCCAGTATACCAAGGGTTAGGATGAATCCCAGAGATGTACACCTTCTTCTGCCTAACCCAGTGTGTGCAAACAGGCCCTTGCCTCACTGTTTGTTCCCAGTACACAGATTCATAACCCTACTTTGGCTGAACCCCCAGATCCCTTGGCTGGTGTCCTAGAATTATATTTAGTACCATAGTTTTTCAAGCATCATTACATACCTAATCTGCTTTGAGATTTGCAGTAACCCTGAGAGGTATTACTACTTCCACGGTCACAAAGGTAAGACTAGAAATGTACATGAATGTGTACAGAGAGTAAAATCAATGCTAACTAATTGCCAAGCAAGTAGCACGAACCACACATGCTACAGAAACCCAAATAAGGAAAAGGTGGCAAGAAAGAAGGAAAGAGGAGGGGCTTCCCAGGTGGTGCAGTGATTGAGAGTCCACCTGCCGATGCAGGGGACACAGGGTTCGTGCCCCGGTCCGGGAGGATCCCACATGCCGCAGAGCGGCTGGGCCCATGGACCATAGCCGCTGAGCCTGCGCGTCCGGAGCCTCTGCTCTGCAACGGGAGGGGCCACAGTGGTGAGAGACCCGCATACCGCAAAAAAAAAAAAAAAAAAAAAAAAAAAGGAGGAAAGGAGTCTCAGATTTTCCTTCCTACAAGTGAATCTGAAGTTCTATTCTGTTATTTTCATAATATTAATAATCTAAAGTGGTTAGGTTTAACTGCCAGGACTTTCACGTCCCATAAACACAACTACATAATCAATCTCCTTCTCTGTATCTCTTTCTCCTTCTCTCTCTCCCCCTACTCTCGCTCTTTGCTAATTACAGGCTAGTCACAAAAATATGTGAATAAGTTTCAGCCAGATCAAATTTAGTTTAAAAGCCTGAAACCTAAATAGGTTACATGCATATGAACGGAAATTTCACTGTATTTGAAGCAGGCTTCAAACTACTACAGAAAGTAAAGGCTGTTCTGGAAAGTATATCACATGAAAAACTCTAGCAATCTGATTCTGGGGTCTTTCAATATTTCTCTATGTGGCCTTGGTGGTGCTGTGTGCAGGGATCATGCACAGTACCCTGCTTTTGCTCCCGACACCTCAGAAATGGCAGTTGGGTTTTGGCCTTTTTGTATCTTATTGTTCATAATTTGCCCCAACTGCGCATGCAAGCAATTATTTTTAGTCCCTTATAGGTTTCTTTGTATTTTGTTGCTGGAGGAGACATTTTCCCAGGTGCAAGCACTCCAGTAAATGTCCCAGTTCCCAGGTCCCAGCCTATCTCACAGATACAGGTTTTCAGTATGTGAACTTTCTTTTGGGCATCTTTCTCTCCTCAGATGCCTCACTTATTTGCTCTGTGAGTTCATATTTTCATGGATTATCAGTGTCCCTAGCTGGGGGAGGGATGAGGGCCTTCATCTTAGTTTGTGCCTTCTTGCCTAGTTTAGGGGCCAGGAAGAAATTGAAGCACCTCAGGACAGGAAGCTTGGTGTTGGAAGTCTGGACTCAACCACTCTCATATCTCAACCTGATCAGTGGATCCTCCCCTCAGGGACACCTCAGAAATTCAACATCAGGTTCTGAGAATTTCTGAGGGCTGCTGCTATTTCTGTAATTTTCCAGTGTCTAGTCTGGGGAGGAGTGAGAGAAGTTATTTTTCAGGAACTGGTCAGGCTGACTATATATCCTGTTACTGACTTCCCATCTTTGCTGGCATTCAGCCTCAATTCCATATTAATTTATTCAAAAATATTTATTGAGCATCTACTTGACTCTTGGATTATGTCAGCAAATGAAACAAAAGCCCTTGCCCTCATGCAGCTTCCCATGTGCCTGAGAAAGACAGGCAATAAACAGTAGACATAATAAGTGATTAAATTATATAGTATGTTAGAAGATGATAAGTTCTATGGGAAAAATACTTGTAAGGCAGTGTCAGGCAATTGGGAATCAGGGGTTAAGGTGTAGTTCTTAACTTGAAGTGTTCTAAGTCAGTGAAGGACTCACTGAGAAAGTACAAATTAACTAGTATGTTCATGAGAAAACAAACTCATTTCTTATTTTAAAATAAAATAAAGTGTATACTTGTATTATACTTAACACTAATAAATCAGAGAAAAGACTTAGCTTTATTCATAAAACCAAGATTACTAAACCATTCTGATTTGCCAGAGACTTACCGTTATTATGTGAACTTAAATTCTTAAGATGTTTCTGAGTTAATAGTATCTGTAAAAAAGAATTTTAAAAAATAATACATTTACTATATTAAAACTACTTTTCTCATTTTCTGTGAATTTGGGACATATTAAGATTATGTAAGGATCCCGGTGCCAGATCCAGCCTCCTAGAGCAGAGGTCCCCAACCCTTGGGCCACAGACCGGTACCGGGCCATGGCCTGTTAGGAACCAGGCCGGACAGCAGGAGGTGAGCAGTGGGCGAGTGAGCGGAGCTTCGTCTGCCACTCCCCATTGCTCACATCACCACCTGAACCATCGCTCACATTACCTCCTGAACCACTCCCCCACTGTCGGTGGAAAAATTGTCTTCCACGAAACCAGTCCCTGGTGCCAAAAAGGTTAGGGACTGCTGTCTTAGAGGAACCATGTCCTGCAGCTTTGGGTGCCACCTGTTGTGCCAGGCGGATGCCACTGCACAAGAGGAGACACCATTTGAATTCTCCGTGAATGTTTGGAGGAGGAATGCCAGAGCTACCAGCTGAAAACTATCCAAACAAAAGATATATGTAGGCTGGGGACCCTGAATCACCTCCCCCAGGATGGACTTTCTGGTTCTCTTCTTGTTCTACCTGGCTTTGGTGCTGATTGGTGTTGTTGCAATCTGCATCTGCTCAAAAACCCATTGCTTGGGGCTTCCCTGGTGGCGCAGTGGTTGAGAGTCTGCCTGCCGATGCGAGAGGACGCGGGTTCGTGCCCCGGTCTGGGAGGATCCCACGTGCCACGAAGCGGCTGGGCCCGTGAGCCATGGCCGCTGAGCCTGTGTGTCCGGAGCCTGTGCTCCACAACGGGAGAGGCCACAGCAGTGAGAGGCCCGCGTACCGCAAAAACAAACAAACAAAAAAAAACCCATTGCTTGAAAGGCCTGGTCAGAGGAGGAGCACAGATTCTTTTTCCTGTATGATTCCAGAATGCCTTTGGACAGCCATACTAAGATTGCTTCATTACCACTTTCATACATGGAACCACACCTTCGTTATCCTGCATCTCATCTTGCAAGGGACAGTTTATACCAAATACACCTGGGAAATATTTTGCCTTTGTCAAGAGCTGGAGTTCTCCTTGTATTACCTTTTTCTGCCTTATCTGCTGCTGGTTGTAAACCTGTTTTGTTTGTTTGTTTTTGCCCTAAGTTGTGTAACCAACCCCAGTACCATAACAAAAGCAAACGAATTACTGTTTCTTCAAGTTTATGAATTCGATGAAGTGATGTTCCCAAAGAACATGAAGTGCTCCACATGTGATTTAAGGAAACAAGCGTGATCCAAGCACTGCAGCATGTATAACTGGTGTGTACATCAGTTTGACCATCACTGTGTGTGGGTGAACAACTGCATTGGGGCCTGGAACACCAGGTACTTCCTCTTCTTCCTCTTGATGGTGACAGCCTAAGCTGCCACCACGGCTGTGGAGAGCACTGTTTCTGGTCCAGTTGGTGGTGTCAGACTTACACCTGGAGACTTACGTTGATGACCTTGGACACTTGCAGGTTGTTGACACTGTCTTTCTTATTCAGCACCTGTTCCTGACCTTCCCAAGGATTTTCTTCTTGTTGGGGTTTGTTGTGGTGCTGAGCTTCCTCCTGGGGAGCTACCTGTGCTTTTGTCTGTACTTAGCCGCCACAAATGGTAGAGAGGTGACCGAGCCTGGTGCCAACATTGCTCCTAGATGGCCCGGCCCCCATCAGCAGAGCCCGAGGTTTACCAGAACATTCACTTCCATGGGCTTTGGAGTAACCTTCAAGAGATCTCTTTGTCTGCTGCTGCACATTATGAAAGAAAGAAGAAATAAGGATGGGAAGAGTGTGAACTTACGGCTTCAGTCTCACACCTCAGCCCAGTCGAGGATAAACACAGAAATACAAAGACAAACTGGTCTAGATCTTAAAGAGTTATCCTCTTTCCCAGGGGGCACAAAATTCTGAATTGATGTGACCTCATGAAAATATAGATGAACAGAAAAACAAACAAAAAAGACTAACCAATCAGTTTCTCTGTTGTTTCTCACACAACAGAGAATTCATCTCCATCATCTAGAAACATCATCAAATGGTTATGTTATAAAACCAAATTTCTAGTCGCTGATGCAACCACTTGGGAATATATTGTTGACTATGGGAAAGTCAAAAAAAAAATCAGTAGACAGAGAAGAAAAACTAGAGAAACATAGTAAGCAAACCTAAAATTCTATCGTTACTTGGAATTCACTCTGGAGGCCAAGAAAGGATGTGTCCAGGTTATATAAACATTAGTGAACTTCTCCAGAAATGTGGATTACTTGATACTTTGCCAAGACAGCCCACTTGGGCTTCTCAGTGTAACCTCCAAAACTGCCAAACTATAATTTTCTAAAAGGTAAAATTATGACTCTCAAACAAACATAAAATAAACATATGTCAAAGAATTTGTTTATTCAATTAATTAATGAGTGTACTAGTAAGAGATTTTGGAGAATATATATGTGCAAACAGGAACATTGAAGTGATTTTGCTAATAAACGCAAAACTGGTTAAAATTCTATAGGTCAATTAAATATAAATTTTACATTTAAAAGTTTTATCTCTATGAGACAATATGCCATTGCATTCCTTTTTAAAATTTTTTAAATTGAAGTATGGTCGACATATAATATTATATTAGTTTCAGGTGTATAAAATAATGATTTGACATTTTTATACACTACAAATAGATCACCATGATAAGTCTAGTAACCATCTGTCACCATACAAAGTTATTAAAATATTAGTGGCTATAATTCATATGCTGTACATTGTATCCCGTTGACATTTATTTTCTGTCTGTAAGTTTTGTACCTCTTAATCCCCTGCACCTATTTGGTCCAAAGCCCCTCCCCATCCTCTCTGGCAACCACCAGTTTATTCTCTGTTTCTATGAGACTCTTTCTTCTTTTTTTTTTTTTTTTTTTTTTTTTTTTTTTTTTTTTTTGCGGTACGCGGGCCCTCACTGTTGTGGCCTCTCCTGTTGCAGAGCACAGGCTCTGGACGCGCAGGCTCAGCGACCATGGCTCACGGGCCTAGCCGCTCCGCGGCATGTGGGATCTTCCCGGACCGGGGCACGAACCAGTGTCCCCTGCATCGGCAGGTGGACTCTCAACCACTGCACCACCAGGGAAGCCCCTCTTCATTTGTTTTGTTTTTTAGAGTCTTTGCATTTCTATGGACAAGACTGTTTGCATTACTGTGGACTGGAAAAACTTAGATTGTTATCGGTTTTCTACAACTAGTTTCTATCCCTAAACAGCTATAAAATAGATTAGTCAACCAGACAGTGAAATAATCAAATACAACCAAATAATCCCTGGAGGATCAGCTAGATAACACTAAGGACCACTCCACTGAAAGAACACTTAGTGCTCTCTTTTTTCTCGATTTTCAAGTCTCATAATTGTTCTTGAAATTTAAAATAAATAATGAAAAAATGTTTCCAACATCAATTTATTAAGCCCTATATAATTAATTCTTTTTTTTTTTACACCACAACCCCCCACCCCCTGCCACTTTCCCCCCTTGGTGTCGATAAGTTTGTTCTCTACATCTGTGTCTCTATTTCTGAACCGCAAACTGGTTCATCTGTACCATCTTTCTAGGATCCACATATATGCGTTAATATATGATACTTGTTTTTCTCTTTCTGACTTATTTCACTCTGTATGACAATCTCTAGATCCATCCACGTCTCTACAAATGACCCAATTTCATTCCTTTTTATGGCTGAGTAATATTCCACTGTATATATGTACCACACCTTCTTTATTCATTCGTCTGTCATTGGGCATTTAGGTTGCTTCCATGACCTGGCTATCGTAAATAGTGCTGCAATGAACATTGGGGTGCATGTGTCTTTTTGAATTATGGTTTTCTCTAGGTATATGCCCAATAGTGGGATTGCTGGGTCATATGGTAATTCTATTTTAAGTTTTTTAAAGAACCTCCATACTGTTCTCCATAGTGGCTGTATCAATTTATGTTCCCACCAACAGTGCAAGAGTGTTCCTTTTTCTCCACACACTCACCAGCATTTGTTGTTTGTAGATTTCTGATGATGTCCATTCTAACTGGTGTGAGGTGATACCTCACTGTAGTTTTGATTTATATTTCCCTAATAATTAGTGATGTTGAGCAGCTTTTCATATGCTTCTTGGCCACCTCTAAGTCTTCTTTGGAGAAGTGTCTATTTACGTCTTTGGCCCATTTTTGGATTCGGTTGTTTCTTTTTTTGATATTGAGCTGCATGACCTGTTTAAATATTTTGGAGATTAATCCTTTGTCCATTGATTCATTTGCAAATATTTTCTCCCATTCTGAGGTTTGTCTTTCATCTTGTTTATAGTTTCCTTTGCTGTGCAAAAGCTTTTAAGCTTCATTAGGTCCCATTTGTATATTTTTGGTTTTATTTCCATTTCTCTAGGAGGTGGGTCAAAAGGCTCTTGCTGTGATTTATGTCATACAGTGTCCTGCCTATGTTTTCCTCTAAGAGTTTTATAGTGTCTGGACTTGCATTTAGGTCTTTAATCCATTTTGAGTTTATTCTTGTGTATGGTGTTAGGGAGTGTTCTAATTTCATTCTTTTACATGTAGCTGTCCAGTTTTCACAGCATCACTTATTGAAGAGACTGTCTTTTCTCCACTGTATATTCTTGCCACTTTTATCAAAGATAAGGTGAACATATGTGCTTGCGTTTATCTCTGGGTTATCTATCCTGTTCCACTAATCTATATTTCGGTTTTTGTGTCAGTACCATACTGTCCTGATTACTGTAGCTTTGTAGTATAGTCTGAAGTCCAGGAACCTGATTCCTCCAGCTCCGTTTTTCTTTCTCAAGATTACTTTAGCCATTGGGGTCTTTTGTGTTTCCATACAAGCTGTGAAATTTTTTGTTCTAGTTCTGTAAAAAATGTCATTGGTGATTTGATAGGGATTGCATTGAATCTGTAGATTGCTTTAGGTAGTATAGTCATTTTCACAATATTGATTCTTCCAATCCAAGAACATGGTATATCTATCAATCTATGGGTATCATCTTATTTCTTTCATCAGTGTCTTATAGTTTTCTGCATAAAGGTTTTTTGTCTCCCTAGGTAGCTTTCTTCCTACGTATTTTATTCTTTGTGTAGCAATGGTAAATGGTAGTGTTTCCTTCATTTCTTTTCAGATTTTTCACCCTTAAAGTATAGGAATGCAAGAGGTTTCTGTGCATTAATTTTGTATCCTGCAACTACCAAATTCATTGATTAGCTCTAGTAATTTTCTGGTGGCATCTTTAGGATTCTTTATGTATAGTATCATGTCATCTACAAATAGTGACAGTTTTACTTCTTCTTTTCCAATTTGAATTCCCTTTATTTTTTTTCTTCTTTGATTGCTGTGGCTAGGACTTCCAAAATTGTGTTGAATAATATTGGCTAGAGTGGGCATACTTGCCTTGTTCCTAATCTTAGAGGAAATGGTTTCAGTTTTCCACCATTGAGAGTGGTATTTGCTGTGGGTTGGTCATATATGGCCTTTATTATGTTGAGGTAGGTTCCCTCAATGCCCACTTTCTGGAGAGTTTTTATCACAAATGGGTGTTGAATTTTGTCAAAACTTTTTCTGCATCAATTAAGATGATCATATGGTTTTTATTTTTAATTTCTTAATATGGTGTATCACATTGATTGACATGCATGTATTGAAGAATCCTTGCACGCCTGGGATAAATCCCACTTGATCATGGTGTATGATCCTTTTAATGTGTTGTTGGATTCTGATTGCTAGTATTTTGTTGGGGATTTTCGCATCTATATTCATCAGTGATATTGGTCTGTAATTTTTTTTTTTTTTTAGTATATTTGGTTTTGGTATCAGAGTGATGGTGACCTCATAGAATGAATTTGGGAGTGTGCCTTCCTCTGCAATTTTTTGGCAAACTTTGAGAAGGATGGGTGTTAGCTGTTCTCTAAATATTTGATAGAATTCATCTGTGAAGCCATCTGGTCCTGGACTTTTGTTTGTTGAAAGATTTTTAATCACAATTTCAATTTCACTACCTGTGATTTGTCTGTTCTCATATTCTATTTCTTCCTGGTTTAGTCTTGGAAGGATATACCTTTCTAAGAATTAGTCCATTTCTTCCAGGTTGTCCATTCTATTGGCATAGAGTTGCTTGTAGTAGTCTCTTGGGACGCTTTGTATTTCTGTGGTGTCTGTTGTAACTTCTCCTTTTTCATGTCTAATTTTCTTTTTATAATTTAATTTTTTTTATATTTTTTTATTTTTTATTTTTTGTGGTACGTGGGCCTCTCACTGTTGTGGCCTCTCCCGGTGCGGAGCACAGGCTTCAGACATTCAGGCTCAGCAGCTGTGGCTCACGGGCCTAGCTGCTCTGCAGCACGTGGGATCTTCCCAGACTGGAGCACGAACTCGTGTCCCCTGCAACAGCAGGCGGAATCTCAACCACTGTGCCACCAGGGAAGCCCCATGTCTAATTTTATTGATTTGAGTCCTCTCCCTCTTTTTCTTGATGAGTCTGGTTAATGGTTTATCAATTTTGTTTATCATCTTCTCAAAGAACCAGCTTTTAGTTTTACTGATTTTGCTATTGTTTTCTTTATTTCTATTTCACTTATTTCTGCTCTGATCTTTATGATTTTTTTCCTTCTACTAACTTTGGGTTTTGTTTGTTCTTTTTTCTCTAGTTCCTTTATGTGTAAGGTTAGATTGTTTGAGATTTTTCTTGTTTCTTGAGGTAGGCTTGTATTGCTATAAGCTTCCCTCTTAGAACTGTCTTTGCTGCATCCCATAGGTTTTCGATCATTTTGTTTTCATTGTAATTTGTCTCCAGGCATTTTTTGATTTCCTCTTTGATTTCTTCAGTGATCTCTTGTTTATTTAGGAACGTATTGTTTAGCCTCCATGTGTTTGTGTGTTTTATGTTTCTTTCCCCTGTAATCGATTTCTAATCTCATAGCGATGTGGTCAGAAAAGCTGCTTGATATGATTTCAATTTTCTTCAATTTACTGAGGGCTGCTTTGTGACCCAGGATGTGATCTATCCTGGAGAATGTTCCATGTGCCCTTGAGAAGAAAGTGTAATCTGCCGCTTTTGGATGTAACATCCTAAAAATATCAATTAAATCTATCTGGTCGATTGTGTCATTTAAAGCTTGTGTTTCCTTATTAATTTTCTGTTTGGATGATCGGTCCATTGGTGTAAGTGAGGTGTTAAAATCCCCCACCATTATTGTGTTACTGTCGATTTCCTCTTTTATAGCTGTTAGCAGTTGCCTTATGTACTGAGGTGCTCCTATGTTGGGTGCATAAATATTTATAATTGTTATATCTTCTTCTAGGAATGTTCCTTGTTCATTATGTAGTGTCCTTCCTTGTCTCTTTTTCTCCCCCCTAAGGTGACTTTTTTACATCTTTATTGGAGTATAATTGCTTTACACTGGTGTGTTAGTTTCTGCTTTATAACAGAATGAATCAGTTATACATATGTTCCCGTATCTCTTCTCTCCCTCCTTCCCACCCTCCCTATCCCACCCGTCTAGGTGGTCACAAAGCACTGAGCTGATCTCCCTGTGCTATGTGGCTGCTTCCCACTAACTATCTATTTTACATTTGGAGTGTATATATATACATGCCACTCTCTCACTTTGTCACAGTTTACCCTTCCCCCTCCCCATATCCTCAAGTCCATTCTCTAGTAGATCTGTGTCTTTATTCCTGTCTTACCCCTAGGTTCTTCATGACATTTCTTTCTTAAATTCCATATATATGTGTTAGCATACAGTATTTGTCTTCCTCTATCTGACTTACTTCACTCTGTATGACAGACTCTAGGTCCATCCACCTCATTACAAATAGCTCAATTTTGTTTCCTTTTATGGCTGAGTAATATTCCATTGTATATATGTGCCACATCTTCTTTATCCATTCATATGATGATGGACACTTAGGTTCTTTCCATCTCCGGGCTATTGTAAATAGAGCTGCAATGAACATTTTGGTACATGACTCTTTTTGAATTATGGTTTTCTCAGAGTATATGCCCAGTAGTGGGATTGCAGGGTCATATGGTAGTTCTACTTGTAGTTCTTTTTAAGGAACCTCCATACTGTTCTCCATAGTGGCTGTACCAATTCACATTCCCACCAGCAGTGCAAGAGTGTTCCCTTTTCTCCACAACCTCTCCAGCATTTACTGTTTCCAGATTTTTTGATGATGACCATTCTGACTGGTGTGAGATGATATCTCATTGTAGTTTTGATTTGCATTTCTCTAATGATTAATGCTGTTGAGCATTCTTTCACGTATTGGTTGGAAGTCTGTATATCTACTTTGGAGAAATCTCTATTTAGGTCTTCTGCCCACTTATGGATTGGGTTGTTTGTTTTTTTGTTATTGAGCTGCATGAGCTACTTATAAATTTTGGAGATTAATCCTTTGTCAGCTCCTTCATTTGCAAATATTTTCTCCCATTCTGAGGGTTGCCTTTTGGTCTTGTTTATGGTTTCCTTTGCTGTGCAAAAGATAAGGTGACCATATGTGTGTGGGTTTACCTCTGGGCTTTCTATACTGTTCCATTGATCTATATTTCTGTTTTTGTTCCAGTAACATACTGACTTCATTACTATAGCTTTGTAGTATAGTCTGAAGTCAGGAAGCCTGATTTTTCCAGCTCCATTTTTCATTCTCAAGAATGCTTTGGCTATTCGGGGTCTTTTGTGTTTCCATACAAATTGTGAAATTTTTTGTTCTAGTTTTGTGAAAAATGCCAGTGGTAGTTTGATAGGGATTGCTTTGAATCTGTAGATTGCTTTGGGTAGTAGAGTCATTTTCACAATGTTGATTCTTCCAATCCAAGAACATGGTATATCTCTCCATCTATTTGTATCATCTTTAATTTCTTTCATCAGTGTCTTATAATTTTCTGCTTACAGGTCTTTTGTCTTCTTAGGTAGGTTTATTCCTAGATATTTTATTCTTTCTGTTGCAATGGTAAATGGGAGTGTTTTCTTGATTTCACTTTCAGATTTTTCATCATTAGTGTATAGGAATGCCAGAGATTTCTGTGCATTAATTTTGTATCCTGCTATTTTACCAAATTCATTGATTAGCTCTAGTAGTGTTCTGGTAGCAGCTTTAGGATTCTCTAGGTATAGTATCATTTCAGCTGCAAATAGTGACAGCTTTACTTCTTCTTTTCCAACCTGGATTCCTTTTATTTCCTTTTCTTCTCTGATTGCTGTGGCTAAAACTTCCAAAACTATGTTGAATAAGAGTGGTGAGAGTGGGCAACCTTGTCTTGTTCCTGATCTTAGTGGAAATGCTTTCAGTTTTTCACCATTGAGGACAATGTTGGCTGTCGGTTTGTCATATATGGCCTTTATTATGTTGAGGAAAGTTCCCTCTATGCCGCTTTATGCAGAGTTTTTATCCTAAATGGGTGTTGAATTTTGTCAAAAGCTTTCTCTGCATCTATTGAGATGATCATATGGTTTTTCTCCTTCAATTTGTTAATATGGTGTATCACGTTGATTGATTTGCATATATTGAAGAATCCTTGCATTCCTGGAATAAACCCCACTTGATCATGATGTATGATCCTTTTAATGTGCTGTTGGATTCTGTTTGCTAGTATTTTGTTGAGGATTTTTTCATCTATGTTCATCAGTGATATTGGCTTGTAGTTTTCTTTGTTTTTGACATCCTTGTCTGGTTTTGCTATCAAGGTGATGGTGGCCTCGTAGAATGAGTTTGGGAGTGTTCCTCCCTCTGCTATATTTTGGAAGAGTTTGAGAAGGGTAGGTGCTAGCTCTTCTCTAAGTGTTTGGTAGAATTCACCTGTGGAGCCATCTGGTCCTGGGCTTTAGTTTGTTGGAAGATTTTTAATCACAGTTTCAATTTCAGTGCTTGTGATTGGTCTGTTCATATTTTCTATTTCTTCCTGATTCAGTCTTGGCAGGTTTGCATTTCTAAGAATTTGTCCATTTCTACCAAGATTGTCCATTTTATTGGCATAGAGTTGCTTGTAGTAATCCCTCATGATTTTTTTTATTTCTGCAGTGTCAGTTGTTACTTCTCCTTTTTCATTTCTAATTCTATTGATTTGAGTCTTCTCCCTTTTTTTCTTGATGAGTCTGGTTAATGGTTTATCAATTTCGTTTATCTTCTCAAAAACACGGCTTTTAGTTTTATTGATCTTTGCTATCGTTTCCTTCATTTCTTTTTCATTTATTTCTGATCCGATTTTTATGATTTCTTTCCTTCTGCTAACTTTGGGGGTTTCTTCGTTCTTCTTTCTCTAATTGCTTTAGGTGCAAGGTTAGGTTGTTTATTCGAGATGTTTCCTGTTTATTAAGGTAGGATTGTATTGCTATAAACTTCCCTCCTAGAACTGCTTTTGCTGCATCCCATAGGTTTTGGGTCATCGTGTCTCCATTGTCATTTGTTTCTAGGTATTTTTTTATTTCCTTTTTGATTTCTTCAGTGATCACTTCGTTATTAAGTAGTGTATTGTTTAGCCTCCATGTGTTTGTATTTTTTACAGATCTTTTCCTGTAATTGATATCTAGTCTCATAGCGTTGTGGTTGGAAAAGATACTTGAAACAATTTCCATTTTCTTAAATTTACCAAGGCTTGATTTGTGACCCAGGATATGATTGATCCTGGAGAATGTTCCATGAGCACTTGAGAAAAATGTGTATTCTGTTGTTTTTGGATGGAATGTCCTATAAATATCAATTAAGTCCATCTTGTTTAATGTATCATTTAAAGCTTGTGTTTCCTTATTTATTTTTATTTTGGATGATCTGTCCATTGGTGAAAGTGGGGTGTTGAAGTCCCCTACTATGAATGTGTTACTGTTGATTTCCCCTTTTATGGCTGTTAGTATTTGCCTTATGTATTGAGGTGCTCCTATGTTGGGTGCATAAATATTTACAATTGTTATTTCTTCTTCTTGGATCGATCCCTTGATCATTATGTAGTGTTCTTCTTTGTCTCTTCTAATAGTCTTTATTTTAAAGTCTATTTTGTCTGATATGAGAATTGCTACTCCAGCTTTCTTTTGGTTTCCATTTGCATGGAATATCTTTTTCCATCCCCTTATTTTCAGTCTATATGTGTCTCTAGGTCTGAAGTGGGTCTCTTGTAGACAGCATATATATGGGTCTTGTTTTTGTATCCATTCAGCCAATCTGTGTCTTTTGATGGGAGCATTTAGTCCGTTTACATTTAAGGTAATTATCAATAGGTATGTTCCTATTCCCATTTTCTTAATTGTTTTGCATTCTTTATTGTAGGTCTTTTCCTTCTCTTGTGTTTCTTGCCTAGAGAAGATCCTTTAGCATTTGTTGTAAAGCTGCTTTGGTGGTGTGGAACTCTCTCAGCTTTTGCTTGTCTGTAAAGGATTTGTTTTCTCCATCAAAGCTGAATGAGACCCTTTCAGGGTAGAGTCATCTTGGTTTTAGGTTCTTCCCTTTCTTCACTTTAAATATATCATGCCACTCCCTTCTGGCTTGTAGAGTTTCTGCTGAGAAATCAGCTGTTAACCTTATGGGAGTTCCCTTGTATGTTATTTGTCATTTTTCCCTTGTTGCTTTCAATAATTTTTCTTTGTCTTTAATTTTTGTCAGTTTGGTTACTATATGTCTCAGTGTGTTTCTCCTTGACTTTATCCTGCTTGGGACTCTCTGCACTTCCTAGACTTGGATGGTTATTTCCTTTCCCATGTTAGGGAATTTTTCAACTATAATCTCTTCAAATATTTTCTCAAGGCCTTTCTCTCTCTCTTCTCCTTCTGGGAACCCTATAATGAGAATATTGTTGCATTTAATGTTGTCCCAGAGGTCTCTTAGGGTGTCCTCATTTCTTTTCATTCTTTTTTCTTTATTCTGTTCCATGGCAGTGAATTCCACCATTCTGTCTTCAAGGTCACTTATCCATTCTTCTGCCTCAGTTATTCTGGTATTGATTCCTTCTAGTGTATTTTTCATTTAAGTTATTGTAGTGTTCATTTCTGTTTGTTTGTGTTTGTTCTTTAATTCTTGTAGGTCTTTGTTAAACATTTATTGCATCTTCTTGATCTTTGTTTCCATTCTTTTTCCAAGGTCCTGGATCATCTTCACTATCATTATTCTGAATTCTTTTTCTGGAAGGTTGCCTATCTCCACTTCATTTAGTTGTTTTTCTTGGGTTTTATCTTGTTCCTTCTTCTGGTACATAGCCTTCTGCCTTTTTATCTTGTCTATCTTTCTGTGAATGTTGTTTTTGTTTCACAGCCTGCAGGATTGTAGTTCTTCCTGCTTCTGCTGTCTGCCCTCTGGTGGATGAGGCTATCTCTAATTAGTTCTTTTTTTCAGCTGGATTTTGAGCCTGCAGTCTGCTTTCATATGTCTATCTGGGCTAAGAAAATCTATACAGGTACGTTATAAGCATTCCATTAGGGTTAGCCATAATTTGAATGTTATTTCTAATATTAGTTCCTAATATTATAGTGGAAATTTGAATTTATTTCTTTTCCTTTTGAAGTAATTTTTACAAATAAAATCAACATAAATAAAGTTCAAATTAAATAAAAGACAGTCTTCTAGGTCAAAACACTGCTTTATCCTTCCATCTTGCCAGACACTATTCTTCAGAAAGTTGGTTACTGGGTAGAGCTACTGAGAGATGGAATATTTGAGAAAGGACACTTCCTGGAGCAGGACTTTTGAAGACAGCTGATGTGGCCTCTGGAAGTTCACTGAGCACCTAAAGGAGTGCTTGGCATCTGCTCCTTCAGAGCTGGGAAAACGCAGGCAGATCCAGAGCCTCCAGGCAAGGACTAGCAGTTATTCCCTTGTCTGTGTTTACCCAGAAACCAGCCTTCCAACCCACACTTGACAGGTATTTGGAGATATGTCTCTTGCTGAAGCAGTACAATGCCAGTATAATTGGCCAAATAAGAATTTTTCCATTAAGTATTTTTGGGTACAACCAGCTTTATCAAAAGCATAAGATACCCTTGGAATCTGAAGCTTTTACCCTTGAAATTTCAGCTTTTTGCAAGCACAGAATGTCCAAGGTCATGGCTTCATTATTTTGCTAAAGGAAAAACTGGGTGCAGTGGCATTGTGAGGATGGTGTGCATGAAAGAAGCACTTGAGCACTAGATCCTGCTAGCCACCGGGCATCTGCATTATAGCGTGGCTTACCAATGTCCTTCACCAGTGTCAAAGTTCTGCTGGATTTTTAAACTACCTATCATATGCTCTATACTCCAGGGAGTAGAAGAATATAAACATATAAGACATTCTCTTTGTCATCAAAGAATATTTATTTTCATTAGACAGACAAGATGGAGTTAATAAGATGGCCAACAACACCCAAGATAACATGACTAAGAGCTGAAGGAGTTCTATAAGAAAATGCCAGAAAGTCAAGGGACCTGTGAGTAGTTACAGAGGAGCGAAGTTTTGAATCCCATCCTGAAAAAATATATAGAATTGGGGCAGATGAGAAAGGAAGGGAGGGTGGGGGAGGATTCCAGCAAAAGGGGAAGTTGGAATAGGAAGATAGTACCAGTTAAAGGAACTAATTTAGAATGTGGATTGTGTAGAGGACAGATAAAATAATGCCTTTGGTGGCAGAGTTAATAAAAAGCAAAATTTTTCATAGGAGAAGAGGAAAATAGCATTGAGTGGCTTCGTGTTATGCCAGACATTTTTACATCATTATTCCACATAATCTTTTTTTTAAGATAAATCTACATGAAGAAAAGATCACTATCATCCCCATTTCCAGATGAATATGCAAATGAGACTCAAGGAGTAAAGTAAGTTGACCAGCTGAGATTTGCAGCCAAGTCTTCTGACTCTCAACTTTTCTGATGATAGGTAGTACTTTTTCTAATTGCACCTCATGGAGAAGGCAAGACTTGAGCTAGTCCCCAAAAAACAGGTACATATTTGAAGTACTAGTTATTAAACTACTGAGTGGCAGGAACCTATTGCCCAGCATCTAGTAGATGCTAAATAAATATTCATTAGATGAGTGAAGTTAATAAATACATAAGCAGAGAACACATTCTGGGAACGGAAATGGTTTAAATAGACAATAAGGAGAAATTATATAACTCTTTATGAGAATTATGAGGAGTTCAGACTTACATTGGGCTATGTTATGAAAGATCCAGGAGATCAAGCTGAAGAACTGGATTTTATTTAACGAAGAATGCAGGCTGCAAAACAGAATTTTTTTTAATGGAGCTACAGAGGAAAGGGGGTATTTTAAATAATGGTTGTTGGTTTGTTACTGAGTCCAAGCTCGTTCTGCTCGCTGCACAACAGGCCAGTAAATCGGGAGATGAGGTGTTGAGGCAAGGAATACAGCTTTATTTGGAAAGCCCACAGACCAAGAAAATGGCAGACTAGTATCTCCAAAAAAACATCTTGTCTAGATTTGATGTCAATTTCTTTTATAGAACAGAGACGGGGAGGAGATGAGGAAGGAAAGTAAAAAGGGCATAAGATTTGCAAATGTCCCCTAGAATGGCCAGTCTCGGGGAGGGGATGTGTTAATTTCTTCTTTCTTGCAGCCATCCACAGGTGGACAAGGTCAAGATGCTTCCTTGAACAAAGGCACATTGGTTTAACATTCAGGCAGAGGGGCAGGGTTTCCCTGAGGCAGGCCATTATATATAGACAGTATCCTTTTAGTGAACAAAGCAGTGGAAAGCAAAGGTTAAAGTAAAAGAAATGGATCCAACATGTAGTCAGATTTGGTTCTTCCCTCTTACAGGTTCACAACCTCAGGAGTTCCCTGGGTGAAATTTGAAACTGGCTCCCACACATGGAAAGCAAAGAGAGACTGAAGAAAGGCAGATCACTCCAGACTGGTAGGTGGCAGATTTGATAAGCAAGGGAAGTTACATACGAGGCTTGTCTTGGGCGACTGCAAGGTGAGTAGATCTCTGCACCTGCCCCCAGAACCTTGTTTATACAGAGGTCTTAACTGGGTTCAGTCAAAGTCACATATCCAGTCCACGTGATCTCAACAACACAGGCTCTCTCAAGGCTGCATCCTTGAAAATGGCTCCAGCAGTGGGAACGGTGGGCAGAACATACATTCCAAGGACAGGGGAGGAGTGAGGAGCCTCTGATTGCCGGGGTCCAGTTCACGGGTCAACCAGCAGTCATGTCCTCTCATGACCTCCTCCAAAAATGGTTTAAACTAAGTTGCCATTGCATTGACTGAGAGGAACAATTGTTTATGTACCTTATGTAAATATCATGGACTTTTATATCTAGAGGAGGAGAAGGACAAGGAGGACAAGAAGACGAAAAGAAAGAAGGAGGAGGGGGAAGAGAATGATGGGAAAGAGGAGGAGGAGAAGGAGGGTGGGGAGGAAGAAAAAGAGGAAGAGAAGCAACAGCATGAGACAAACCACTTGCTTCTCTTTGGAAGATATTATTACAGACATACTCAACAGATGTAAAATTACTCTGAGAAATTTCTTATAAAAGTTTATAAATGCTTACCCTCAAGTTCTGTATGCATGTCATCAGACTGGTAGCAAGCAGATCCCAGACTGGGGTTGCCCTGTGGAGCACATTTTGGGTAGCCCTGGTCCATAGAATGGAGCCGTTCAAAATGATGTGCCTTAAATTCAAACTTTTTATCATATCAACAATGTCATTCAGCAAGTTTTCAAACTAAAAGTCATCTGTCAAGTATGTCATAATATATGTTTATATTTATGAGATATCTAAAAACATTACAGAGGAGATACAAAAGAAAAGGGAAAGTGGTAGGTAGAGAAGTAGAATGAGCCAACAATTTCATAATTACACCAAAATGTATTTCAATAAGGCTTTATTCGTAAAACATTACAACCAAGTGTGAAATTCTACTGAGGAGAGAATAAGAGAACATTGAGTATAATTTCACCAAGTGAGAGTTTGATGAGAGTTTAGTTTTTACACAAGTAATAATGTCCTCAACGGTGAAAACTGTCAAGCATTTCAATGTGACATTTGTCACACCGAGAAACTCTGCTAGTGGCCTAGCATCATGGGACTTACTCTTGTCTATTTGAGGAAGTCAGCCAATTCCAAGTCAATTTCAAGTCAACCCAAGATGTAACTGTTCTAATAACAGAGCCCCAAATTCCAAAACATGACCATGTGACTAACCTAACCACAGAATGCCAAAAGCTTCAAGCCATTAAGGCTCAGGAATATAAGTACCAAAGCATACCAAACCATAGCATTATTAATAAAGTATAAAACAGTCATCAAGTTATACTTAGGTTGTATTTCAAAACTTTGTTAGTTGGCTCTTTAGAACTCAGAACATATTTCCCAAGACGGTGATCTTTTAAACTAACAAAACACTATACACCTTTGAGTAGAATTGTTGGGTTATAATCTATGTATATGTTCAGCTTTAATATATAATATATACCAAAAAATTATCTTCAAGAGGGGTTGTCTTAATGTACACTCCAGCCAGCAGTGTGTGAGTTCCAGTAAATAATCTTTTTTTTTTTTTTTTTTTTTTTTTTTTTTGGCGGTGCGCGGGGATCTCACTGTTGTGGCCTCTCCCATTGCGGAGCACAGGCTCCGGACGCACAGGCTCAGTGGCCATGGCTCATGGGCCCAGCCGCTCTGTGGCATGTGGGATCCTCCCAGACCGGGGCATGAATCCGCATCCTCTGCATCGGCAGGCAGACCCTCAACCACTGCGCCACCAGGGAAGCCCGAATAATCTTTTTTATTGAGCATTTAGTATGTGCCAGACACCATGTAAGTGCTTTTCATGTGTAGTTTTACTTGATCTTCACAACAACTCAGTGAGCAGTGAGGTGGGTATTACTGTTTCTCTATTCCTAGGTTAGGTGAACTTGCCCCAGTCATATAGCTAAAAAGAGGCAGAGCCAGGATTGGAGCCCATGTCCAATGCTGTAAGCCACTAAGCCTTCCCTGAGAAAGACTTCAGTGCATCCAGAGCAAACCCACATGAAAAATACCCCTCAATGCAGTAAAGGAAAAGCTGCATTTAGTTCTTCACATCAGTCAACTGTCAGCTCTGCATGGGGATAGGCCTGAGGGCTGATGGGAGCAGACACAAGCCTTCCAGATACAGTTAGCATGGGAAGATGATTCAGAGATTTGGAAAGAGGAGAAGGATGGCTTAGGCAAGGCTGGGAGGTGGACAACACACAAGTGAGGTCAAGAGCTCTATGATTGGGACTTTCCTGGTGGCGCAGTGGTTAAGAATCCGCCTGCCGATGCAGGGGACACGGGTTCGATCCCTCTTCTGGGGAGATCCCACATGCTGCCGAGCCCATGTGCCACAACTGCTGAGCCTGCACTCTAGAGCCCACGAGCCACAACTACTGAGCCCACGTGCTGCAACTACTGAAGCCCATGTGCCTGGAGCCTGTACTCTGCAACAAGAGAAGCCACCGCAATGAGAAGCCCGTGCACCACAATGAAGACCCAATGCAGCCAAAAAAAAAAAAAAAAGAGCTCTGTGACTGGGCTTGCTCTGTGCTTTGCACTTGCAGCCTCATGCATATATGACTTCCTGAGCAGTGAGTTGTCTGACTTTCTGGAGCTTTCCCCAGAATAATACAGACACCATGATTCTGAATGAAAAAGTAATTTTCACATGCATTTCACCTTGGGGAGAAAATTTCTGTTATCTCTTCCTGGAACTCCACCCTTTGTTCTTTGGTTCTGTTTGTTGTTTCTAAGTGGAATTTTCTTCCTCTCTTTCTCATTCCCCTGGTGCTGGTCTATCCTCCCACTCTGATGGGAATTCCTCTTAAAATTCCGGCAGTCTCTTTGATGAGCTGAGCCCGGCAAAGCCTGGGAAGTGCGCTCTGAGCCTCTGGCTGTCTGACCACCTTCCCACTATCCACAAGTGGAGTGTGTCTGTGCATAGATCATCGGTATCTTCCCCTCTTTGAGATCCAAGTTGGCCTGGCCTTACTCTCTGGGTGGACATGTCCCTGAGCCAGCTCAGAGTACTGCATTTTCGGTCCAAATTTCCACCTCTGAGGTCACAATTTTCACTCTCTAAATACAAAAATGAGAGCCCCCTTTCTGCACTGAGTTTAAGTTATCACCAGTCAGATCCTCTGAGAGTTTCTCTGCTGGGGGGATGCTTGCATTCTCTCTCGTCTCTTATTTGTTCCATCATCTTTTCTCCAAGCTCCTCCTTAGATCATCATCATTGTCATCTGTGCCTTGTCACCCTCCCTGGGCCTGCTGTCCCCTTCAGCATGGACACAGCCCCTCTTCCCCATGCCCCAAGTCATCACAATCACAGAGTTGATGTGAGTAGCAGATTTAGTGCAGGTTTAAGGAGAAGATTAGAGCACAGAAGAGGAAACAACTTACAACTGACTATTAAGGCTCTCTGGTAACATTTCCTGACCGTATCAGCCCGATGTCCTTTCCTGGCTGTTTCTCTTCTCAGGCCCCTATCCTCCACATCTGTGGTCCTCTTCCCTCTCCTCTTGCCTGTATTTTCCCTTATGCTTCTCCAAGTTCAGAGGCCTTTGAACACTTCCTGGGGACCGCCAGGAAAAATAGGAAATTCCTATTACTTTATTACACAGATCGATTTACTGATAGTTTCCTTTGCCTCCAGTTCCCATTTCATAATCTTGAACTTTCAGAATCAAAATATCATAAGTGGTATCCTTAAAAGAAAACTATGCACTCTAGGCTTCCAACATCGACAGCAGCCCAGATCTCTGAATTTTTTAAACAACTTCAAAGCTTCTGGCTCAGGTTTTATTAGTTTCATGGTGAAAGCACCTGTGCTTTCCTCTTCCGGAAGTCTGTAGGTGGAAGGAGAGCAGTTCTCAAGCTAGTCTCTCCCTTACCTGGTCAAACATCAGAGCCGGGGCTTTTTTCTGCTCTTTCATGGGTAAAAATACTTCTCAAGGGCATGGTCTCTTAGAGATGAACCATGTCTCTGGCATCAGACAAAAGTTCAAGTTAAGGATTGGCCACATCAAAGGATGCAAAAAATTCTCCTCTCCACTATTCCCACCAGGAAAATAAGGCACCTCTGGATTATGCAGCCAACACAAATAGGCAGCAAACACATGGAGAGTCAACCTGAAGAACAAACTCTTGTCGCATACAAAAGAATATTCCAGAGATCTGAAACACAGTTCTAACTTCAAGGTGCATAATATTTACACGTCAGATATTTAGGTCCTATTTCCTGTGGTCCCTGTGAAAGAAGCTTTTTTGTTCCCCTACTCTATGCCAAGAGTGTAATTCTCAGAATGGTCCTGGGAGTTGGGGTTATTACTCTCACCTAACAAGCAGTGTAACTGAGGCCCACAGAGGTTAAGATTTTTGCCTAATTTAACACAAATTAGTGCCAGAAGAATGGTTAAAATCTTGTTCTTCAGATTCCAAGTCCCTAGCAATTTGTGTTTCCCCAAAATACAGAAGATACTAAGTCAAACATCCAAGTGGCAATCTACCTCTTAGTGTTTGCCTCTTGCCCCAAATCCTCCAAAAACTACATCAAATGAAGGGACATAAGGGGCAATGAGAAAATAAAATATGAAGACAGCTTTCTAAGGCAGCAGAGAGGAACATGAAAAACAAATACAGCATTAAATATGTCAGCCTCTGTTTATTAAGTATACCGGTAGCCTATTAATTGATAAAAGTATTTGAATTATTAATTATTCTTTGGAGAAATCTATTTGTTTACTGCTCTGCCTCTCCAAGATAGGGAGAACACCTTTTTTTTTTTTTTAATCACAAAATGCTGGAAAGTTTTAGCTTCAGGAATCTTATGAAGGAAGGGCAGGATTTCCAGCCCAAGTCTCATAGCCTGAGTGAGGAGAATCCAAAGTGAAAAATGAGAAGTAAGTATCAGTACACAGGGGTTGTATTTTTCTAATTGGTAACCTGAGACAAGGCAGTTTCAAACTCTCCCAGACAAACTGTTAAAGGTCTAGACACAAACAGGATTTGGGAGCATAAGAGAGCAGCCCACAGGCTGTCTGGATCCCATTGGAGCTACTGTTGTCAACATACTGTCATTATAAGGGGTTCATGCTTCACTGGGGAAGGGCCCTGGGTGACATCTGTCCCACCCTCTCTCATTGTTTGCCAAGCAATGAAGATTAAATATTACACCTGCAAATCCACAGGTTGTTAGAGTCTAGAACTCAGACCCCACCTAAATTCCCAGAACCCAAAAGTGAAAAGATGAATTGCTATGTGGGTGGAGGTGGGAGGGAAAGTGGCAGTGTCTGCAGCAGGAGCTCACAGCTCTAGACAGCCCTGTTGATCAATGTGCTCTCTCCCACCTTTACCTTCCTGATGACACACATCTCACAAGCCTCAGTTTTCTCATCTGCATAATGGGAATAATAATTACAGAATTTTTGTTGTGAGAATTAAATGAGACAGTCTATATAAAACACATATCACAATGCCTAGCTCACAATAAGCAATAAATTAATAGTTGGTATAATATTAAAATAATTAATAGCTATTTTTATTTCCCTTTTACAGTCCTGAGGAATTGTTTCATGTTGCAGTGTTACGCATCTTATTACCCAGTAATAGGAAACAAGATATCTGAGTTCCAGTCCTGGTCTTCTGCTAATGAACTCTGAGTTCTTGGATGGCTTGCTTCATCTTTCCAGAATGACTAAATCTCAGTCTCCATGTGCCAGAAATTCTAATAAATAGCATTGATGAAATAATCCCCCTCCAAAAATCTTGTCTTAGTCTCTATTCTAAATAAATATTGAAATTACTGTTGAATTTTAATAATGTATATGTAGACTTCAAGTTAGCATATTTTTATTACTTATCTTTAATAGATATTGTGTCCCACATAGAATTTAGAGAACATTTTGCTGAAGTTAACTGTGGACTAATGAGGACTCAGCTACACACATACCCTTAAAAGTAAGTCCATAACAGTTCATGCTCACTATGGTAAAATTTGCTTTGCCAATTTCTATAGTACTACTGATTCCTGCATTTAAACAGTAGATTTGAGATAATCAAAATATGGGATTATAAAAATAAGAAAACAAAATTTGAATTCCATCATTTCCGTCATTCCCTGTGACCATGTGGAGTTTTTGGTATTTTAAAATTTTCAACTGTAGAGACATATGAAAGATGCTAAATTCAATCCCAAAGAAACAGACATGGACAGCACTGTGATTTCCAGAAATTAATGTGAAATGGGATTTTTTTATGACTCTGACAAAATTATCCCTAAGTTTAAGATTTTTCCTATTTGTATGTTGGTTGCTCCATGTGAAAGAAAACTTTAAAATTAAATTAATAAGAAGTATTCTTTATGAAATAATGCCATTTGCAGCAAAATGGATGCAACTAGAGATTATCATACTAAGTGAAGTAAGTCAGAAAAAGATAAATACCATATGATATCACTTATATGTGTAATTTAAAATATGGCACAAATGAACATATCTACAAAACATAAACAGACTCACAGACGTAGAGAACAGACTTGTGGGTGTCACGGGGGAAGGGAGTAGGGGAAGAAAGGACTGGGAGTTTTGGGTTAGCAGATGCAAGCTATTATATACAGGATGGATGAATGACAAGGTCCTACTGTATAGCACAGGGAACTATATTTGATATCCTGTGATAAACCATAATGAAAAGAATATTAAAAAAGAATGTCCATAAGTGTATAACTGAGTCATTTTGCTGTACAGCAGAGATACACACAGTGTAAATCAACTATATTTCAATTTTTAAAATTTTTAATAAATAAATAAATAAAATGCAAATCCAAAAAAAATGTTCTTCAATTAACCATGAGTCAAGATAGACTGACAAATTTTAACCCAAATGTGAAAAGATCAATTACAATGAAGTTCAGGCTGAAAAAAAAAACTGGAACATTATTCATTACGATGTTCAGTAACTGAAAATTTCACTTTCTGCATTTCCTTTCCAGTCAGTATTCTTATTCATTTTGTTTCCTGATTATGACAAAATAATTTTGTCATACAGAGAAAGGGGGTGTTAAAAACAATGACTCACTCCATAGGCCATAAACACTAGGTTTTCTCCTGGTTCTGTCAACCAGAGATAAGGGGGTCGGGCTGTTTTCAGAGTTGGAAAGGGTGGTCCATGGGGAAACGCTAAGCTAAAGGCATGTTTTCTTTGAACTGCAGGGTGTTGGGTCACATAGTGTTGTTATTTTTTGTTTGTTTACTTATTATTTAAATTATTTAAATAAATATCATTTTAAAATCAGGATTTTCTGGATATATGCCCAGGGGTGGGACTGCAGGATCATATGATAGCTGTATTTTTAGTTTTTTAAGGAACCTCCATACCGTTCTCCATAATGGCTGCACCAAGAAAACCATAATTCAATAAGATACATGCACCCCAACATTCATTGCATCACTATTTACATTAGCCAAGACATGGAAGCAACCTAAATGTCCACTGACAATTGAATGGATAAAGAACATGTGGTATATATATGCACAATGGCATATTACTCAGCCATAAAAATATGAAAGAATGTCATTTGCAGCAGCATGGAATGACCGAGAGATTATCATACTAAGTGAAGTAAGTCAGAAAGAGAAAGACAAATACCATATGATATTACTTATACATGGAATCTTGAAAAAAAAAAGATACAAATGAACTTATATACAAAACAGAAATAGATCCACAGACCTAGAAAACAAACTTATGGTTAGCAAAAGGGAAAGGGGGAGGAGGGATAAATTAGGAGTTTGGGATTAACATATACACACTACTATATATAAAATAGATAACCAACAAGGACCTACTGTATAGCACAGGGAACTATACTCAATATTTTGTAATAACCTATAAGGGAAAAGAATCTGAAAAAAAAATGATATATATGTATTTACAACTGAATCACTTCACTATACACCTGAAACTAACATAACATTGTAAATCATCTATACTTCACTAAAATAAAATAAATAATAAATATAACTGGAATTCAGCAGATTAGGAAATGATAAAAAAAAGGGGGGGTTTAATTTTTGCCCAGCACTATAAAGCCTTTTAGAAGCCATTAGTGACATTATTAAAATAAACACTATGGAAAGTGATGCAAAAAAATCAGAATTTTCATGTTGTATTAAAATCTTCTGAAATCTGGGGCTTCCCTGGTGGCGCGGTGGTTGGGAGTCCGCCTGCCGATGCAGGGGACACGGGTTCATGCCCCGGTCCGGGAAGATCCCACATGCCGCGGAGCGGCTGGGCCCGTGAGCCATGGCCGCTGAGCCTGCGCTCCGCAACGGGAGAGGCCACAACGGTGAGAAGCCCGAGTACCGCAAAGGAAAAAAAAAAAAAATTTCTGAAATCTCTGAAAAAATATCTGGTAACAATATGCTGCCTCTTAACTGGAGGATCAGAGAGGCTAAGTAATTACCCCCACATTACTGAAACCAGCACACCAGATCTCCTGATTAGAATTCCCAGGTCTTTCCCAATGTACTACTGGCCTATCGTGTGTGTGTGTGTGTGTGTGTGTGTGTGTGTGTGTGTGTGTGTGTGTTTGAGAGAGAGAAGGCATCATGCCAGGTGTCAGTGCAAGGGGCAGGAGGCGTCCAGAGAGGACTCCATTTCAGCATATTGAGAGGACTTTATTTTGAAGAGGAATAACACTGTATCAAGTTCTGGGCCATATTTTCTCTCCTTCACCCGCCAAGCACATATCTGTAGCTGCACTTATTGAGCACCTATGATGTACCAGGCACTGCCCACTCATTATTACATTCATCCCTCCAAAATCCCTGCACTTAAATTCTCCCAACTCCATGGTTCTCAAACTTCCAGATGCACAAGTGGACTCACAGGATAGCTTAAATTTTCAGGGGAAATACAGCAGTGTTTAATGTTTCTTGGAAATTGGACAAAGTAGTAGTTTAAAGTAGTTCACAGTTTCAATATTAGATCATGCTATATTCCTTTAGATGTCATCAAACTTTGTAAAACTGGGTTTTCCACAGGTTCTGTGATAAAAAAAAAAAAGCATGTACTGTGTGAAAATCAGTGTGGACTGATCTTCCCTAAAATCCAGAAGTTGTGCAGTGTCAACCAGGAGCACACATACATTCCATTAGTAAGAAATTGTGATTATTTAAGGATGAAATAAAAATTATTTTTCTTTTAATTTATGTGTATTCTTTTTTCAAATAGATCTTAAGTGGTTAGGACATAATTATGAAGTTGATTTGGACCTAACTACTTAAAAAACAGGACTGTTGGACATTTCTTTTGGATTAGAGGCACTGCAAAAAAAATTACCAAGACCCAGGGGACCAGAAATAAGAGAGTTTTAGAACCTCTTTGTAGAGGTAAAAAAATGGGCTCAAAGAAGTTAACTAACCTGTCCAAGGTGATAAAACTGGTATTTTAATCAATATGTATCTGATTCCAAAGTCTGTGTACTTTCTACCACCCTATATTGCCTCCTGCCTGTCAGACAACAAACCATCTCCATCAGTACAAACAGAGGGTTAGGCTTGGTCACTGCCCCATCAAGGGATTCGGAAATATAGTCAAGTCTTCTGTGGGGGCTACAGTAACCCTTCCAGCATGATGTTACCCACCCCAAATATCTATAATCCTCCAGTAACCTCCATTCTGCCTCCCCAACTGATGTTCTCTGTCTGGCTCATAACATACACCAAACTCAGGTCCCTAAGGACAAAGACCACCCCTTATACAAAATAACTCGGCTTGTAATATATAGAGACATGATGTCAATTCAGGCCAGTCTGTGATGAAGGCTAGACATGGGATGTGGGAAATTCAGTAATGAAGAGGGCCCCATGAAAGGAGAACTGGTGGGGTTTCCTAATAACCAAGGGGAATCTTTCTGACTGTACACTTTGGGAAATTCTCAGACTTAGAATGACTGGAATAAGACGTGATGTTAGAATTACTTCTAAAGGATGTAGTAAACATTACAGAAGTCTTTCCTTCACCATAAATGAATGCAGCTTCTTCAAAACAAAAAAGTAGGCAAAAGAAAAACCTGATAGCAAAATTATTGAATTTATTACCTAATGTCACACACAAAGAACAGCGGCTACATGTCTAATTTAATCATGATTTACATCAAGAGAAAAAAAGGCCAAAAATAATCAAATGCAAATGATAATAAAACACCAGCTATTATATTGAAGGGAAGATGGGGACTTTTCACATGCATTGCTATATCCCTCAAGGCCTTCTCCTCTGTAGGTGCTTAACGATTATGAGTGGGTTTGAATTGAACCAAATATTGGACACCAAACTAAATACCGCAGTGAATTTGAAAATACTACCATGAGCTAAAACAAAACTCTCTCACCAAGACTTTTCTGTTTTTCTAAACCAACCACCATTAACAGATGAATTTTATGGTATGTAAATTAAACCCCAATAAAGCTGTTTTTTAAAAAAACGCTATTAATATCTTTGAGGCTCTCTTAAAAATTGCACAGATGATAGTTTAAAATTCTCTCTTTCTCTTGTAAAAATTTACTTATTTTCCATTCACATTTCTTTTCATAGTTTTTAATTTCTCCAAAATACATAAGTAACACATGTATTCATAAGCATGCTTACAAAAAATTCAATAACGCAGGAGAATTGAGAAGGCAGTTTGACTAAATAATTAGGAGCATAGGTTTTGGTGACAGACTGGACTTAAAACTTGTCTCCACCACTTACTAACAAGTTACTTAAAACCTTTGTGCCTCACTTTGCTCATCTATAAAATGGAGATGATGATAATGATAATAATAATTCCATGAGTGCTTACCACGTGTCAAGGGCTGTTCTAATAAGCTTTTTAAAATATACATATATTTATTTATTTACTTATTTGGCTGCACCAGGTCTTAGCTGCGGCATGCGGGATCTAGTTCCCCGACCAGGGATGGAACGCAGCTCCCTGCATTGGGAGCAGAGTCTTAACTACTGGACCACCTGAGAAGCCCCTGTTCTAATGAGCTAATGTGTATACCTCAATTAACCCTCATGGCAACCCCATTACTTAGGTACCACTTTTATTTACATTTTTCAGATGAAAAAACTGAGGCACAGAGCATTTAAGTAACTTGTTTAAAGCTCACAGTCACACAGCTAGTCTGTTTGTAAGGTGAGATATGAACTCTGAAATGTCTGTAGACTAGAAGAGCCTACACTCTTAACCACTGGTATCTTCCTCCTGGGGTGGTAATGAGTACATGAAATGAAACAGGTAAAGCTTTAGGAGAGGGTCTGCCACATGCAATAAATGTTAGCTTTTATTACCTGTTATAAAGTAAAAAGTGAAAATCTCCCTTTATCTGTATTCCACTGCCCTCCCCTCCTCAAAAGAAATCACTATTATACATATATTTTGTATTTAAATATATATTTATTTATGTAAATGGAATAACACTAAACATTTTGTTTAGCTATTTGCTTTTAACTGACCTATATGTCTCTGGATACTTGGAAACATTTACATGAGAGTACACCAGGATCATTTAATTTAGGATAAAGATGATGGTTTAATTCAGTGGAGAAGATGAATGTGAGAAATGACAAGATAAGAAAAATGGCTTTAAGTTTCCAGGGCAACAAACTGTGGAGGAACTAATAGAAGATCTAGTGAGTAAAGTTTGTTAAATAGATTCTTCTAGTGCTGTCTCTGAGCTCATAGGTGTCTAGAGTTGACCTGGGTGATTAACCTCTGTCCTTCCTAGTAGACAGGGGAGGGAGGATAACTTTATAAATTTATGCCCTTCTTTTAGGAAAATAGGGAAAGGGCAGAGAGCTTTTCTTATCTCTGTTTTTTCTCACTTGCCTTCAGCTCAAAACAAGCCTTATGCCAAAGTGGCATATTTGGGGATGGCATATTCTGCTCCATTTTCACTGGGGAGCAGTGAAAAAATTCATGCCTAGCTCACTGTAGACTGCTGCTGTACTCTAGCTTCCCAGGGGGTGACTCTGAAAGACAGGAATGAGGGATGATCATTCCAGTAAGCAGAACATTGAGCAGTACATTTGGTATTGATGCTGATGATGATAAGCAGTCATCAACTCAGCCTGGAGGGGGAAGTGATCATCAGTAAGAATATACATAAATTCCTTGGAAATCACAAGTCACTTGACTGGTTCATCAAGGGTCTGGAACAAACAAGATAGAAATATTATAAGACCAAGGACAAGGAGGTCTGGGAAAGTAACACCTGAATGAACTTACACAAGCAAGCACAAAATGTGTGGATCATTGTGTCTTATTCACATCAATGCCTGAAGGAGAACATCTACCTAGGAGGAAGCACTGAACACCTGTGTGGATGTAATCATGCATATAATGGAGGTCAGCTTGCCTCTGTCCTCAGTTACCCCATGAACATAATGCGCCTATGAACAACATGGCATAGTAATGGACATGGAAGCTATTTATGAGCCCAACTACAGTTCACCTAGGTGCTGCCACTGCTACTACAGATTTGACTTAACAGTATTAAGGACTGAATCTGAGACCTCAATATGGTACCATTCCTCAAGGGAGCCAATCGGTTATGTGAGACAATATATGATTAAATCAATATTGCAGGTATGAGTTTGCCTTCATTACCCTCAGTGCATCAGCCAGTAACACCAGGCTGTGCTAAATATTCCTCCTCCATATTCCTCAATATCTTAGCAAAACCTTATCATAGCACTAACCATACTGCATTCTAATTTTCTGTGTATATTTCAACCAAGCTGCCAATTTCTTGATGGCAGAGTATAGGTGTTATTTTTCATGAGTTTTCTATCCCTATTACAGGGCCAAACCATACACCACATGCTTTATAAATATTTGGTAAGTAAATGAATAAGTTAAAAAAACTCATGCAAACACCCAAATGAGGGATACTAAGAGCTAAAACTGGGGCAGTGGTAGTGGGTTTAGACAATCCTGTCCTTTTTCCATCAGTCCATGCATGCCCCTATCACAGTCACCACAGCAAGATTAGATAGCCTAAATGTAAAATAGATAGTTAGTAGGAAGCAGCTGCATAGCACCAAGAGATCAGCTCGATGCTTTGTGACCAGCTAGGGGGGTGGGATAGGGAGGGTGGGAGGGAGATGCAAGTATGACGATATATGTATACATATAGCTGATTCACTTTGTTATACAGCAGAAACCAACACAACATTATAAAGCAATTATACTCCAATAAATATGTTAAAAAAAAAAAAAAAAAAAAAAGACTAGGTAGCCTTTCAAAACCATACTAGCATCAGGGTAGAAAGAGAATCAGACCAGACAGTAATTTGGTTGGTGAAACTATTTTATTATTTATTTGTTATTAATCACCATGATTATCAAAATGACACAAAACCCTACTATTAAAATTATAATAAAGGCCGTATATGACAAGCCCACAGCCAACATCATCCTCAATGGCGAAAAACTGAAAGCATTTCCACTAAGGTCAGGAACAAGACAAGGTTGCCCACTCTCACCACTCTTATTCAACATAGTTTTGGAAGTTTTGCCTGCGCGTCTGGAGCCTGTGCTCCACAACGGGAGAGGCCACAACAGTGAGAGGCCTGCATAATGCAAAAAATCTGTCATGTGTCTGATACTATACACAGAAAATCCTAAAGATGCCACCAGAAAACTACTAGAGCTAATCAATGAATTTGGTAAAGTAGCAGGATGCAAAATTAATGCACAGAAATCTCTTGCATTCCTATACACTAACAATGAAAAATCAGAAAGAGAAATTAAGGAAACACTCCCATTTACCACTGCAACAAAAAGAATAAAATATCTAGGAATAAATCTACCTAAGGAGGCAAAAGACCTGTATGCAGAAAACTATAAGACACTGATGAGAGAAATCAAAGATGATACAAACAGATGGAAAGATATATCATGTTCTTGGATAGGAAGAATCAACATTGTGAAAATGACTCTACTTCCCAAAGCAATCTATAGATTCAATGCAATCCCTATCAAACTACCACTGGCATTTTTCACAGAACTAGAACAAAAAATTTCACAATTTGTATGGAAACACAAAAGACCCCGAATAGCCAAAGCAATCTTGAGAACAAAAAATGGAGCTGGAGGAATCAGGCTGCCTGACTTCCCCTGACTTCAGACTATACTACAGAGTTATAGTAATCAAGACAGTATGGTACTGGCACAAAAACAGAAATATATAGATCAGTGGAAGGATAGAAAGCCCAGAGATAAACCCATGCACATATGGTCACCTTATCTTTGATAAAGGTGGCAGGAATATACAGTGGAGAAAGGACAGCCTCTTCAATAAGTGGTGCTGGGAAAATTGGACAGGTACATGTAAAAGTATGAGATTAGATCACTCCCTAACACCATACACAAAAATAAGCTCAAAATGGATTAAAGACCTAAATGTAAGGCCAGAAACTATCAAACTCTTAGAGGAAAACATAGGCAGAACACTCTATGACATAAATCACAGCAAGATCCTTTTTGACCCACCTCCTAGAGAAATGGAAATAAAAACAAAAAAAAACAAATGGGACCTAATGAAACTTCAAAGCTTTTGCACAGCAAAGGAAACCATAAACAAGATGAAAAGACAACCCTCAGAATGGGAGAAAATATTTGCAAATGAAGCAACTGACAAAGGATTAATCTCCAAAATATACAAGCAGCTCATGCAGCTCAATATCAAAAAAACAAACAACCCAATCCAAAAATGGGCAGAAGACCTAAACAGACATTTCTCCAAAGAAGATATACAGATTGCCAACAAACACATGAAAAGATGCTCAACATCACTAATCATTAGAGAAATGCAAATCAAAACCACTATGAGGTATCACCTCACACCGGTCAGAATGGCCATCATCAAAAAATCTACAAACAATAAATGCTAGAGAGGGTGTGGAGAAAAGGGAACCCTCTTGCACTGTTGATGGGAATGTAAATTGATACAGCTACTACGGAGAACAGTAGGGAGGTTCCTTAAAAAACTAAAAATAAAACTACAATATGACCCAGCTATCCCATTACTGGACATATACCCTGAGAAAACCATAATTCAAAAAGTTACACATACCACAATGTTCATTGCAGCATTATTTACAATAGCCAGGATATGGAAGCAACCTAAGTGTTCATCAACAGATAAATGGATTAAGAAGATGTGGCACATATATACAGTGGAATATTGCCATAAAAAGGAACAAAATTGAGTTATTTGTAGTAAGGTGGATGGACCTTGTGTCTGTCATACAGAGTGAAGTAAGTCAGAAAGAGAAAAATACCGTATGCTAATGCACATATATGGAATCTAAAACAATGGTACTGATAAACCTAGTGGCAAGGCAAGAATAAGGACGCAGACATAGAGAACGGACTTGAGGACACAGGGCTGGAAGGCGAAGCTGGGATGAAGTGAGAGCATGGCATCGACATATATACACTACCAAATGTAAAATGGATAGCTAGAGGGAAGCTGCTGCCTAGCACAAGGAGATCAGCTCGATGCTTTGTGATGACCTAGAGGGGTGGGATAGGGAGGGTGGGAGGGAGGCTCAAGAGGGAGGTGATATGGGGATATATGTATACATATAGCTGATTCACTTTGTTGTACAGCAGAAACTAACACACATTGTAAAGCAATTATACTCCAATAAAGATATAAAAATAAAAAATCTGTCATATGTCTCTATAGCACTAGCACCTAGCAGAGTGCCTGGCATGAGACAAACACTCTATATATGTCTGTAGAATGAATGACTCAATGTCCAAATTAATGAATGAAAGGTAGCATGGAATATTGAAAGTACTATGGGCTTCACAGACAGGTGGGCCTGGATTTTATTCCCAGCTCTACCATTTAATATCTATGTAACTTTGAAGCTAAAATATAAATAATAATACCTTCTGAATTACTTGGTTGAAAGCATCAGAAAACCATCCCAAACAATCACAATCAAAAACAAACAAATACATGGGGAATTTCATTGGCTTGCATAATTGGGAAATTCAAGTAGTGGAAATCTCTTCAGCTCTCTTTGCACCCAAGGAATCAAATGATATGACTGAAAATCTGAAGACCAACCTCTGCTTAGTTTTATCCTCAGACAACTTTTCTCCACGTGGTAGCAAGATGGCTGCTAGATGCTCCAAGCTTGCATGGTTCATATAGCTCATGTTCCAAAAAAAAGAACAGCAACAAAAATGTTCCCTTTCTCAGCAGTTGTCTACATCAAACCCAGAAAAGGTTCTCTCTGGTACTTCTGGTATACCTGCCCATTCGACTAATCATTGTATCCAAACCTTGGAAAAGGGTGTGGAGGCCAGTGAAAGCACATGAAGAATTACTTAAGGTTGGGGAGAGACAGTTCACTAAAGGAAAACTTTCGAAGCAGACAAAGAGTAACATATTTGCACTATAATTATCTTTCAGCATTGATGTGATGATTAACAGCAAAATCCCATGTAAAGCACTTACTAAATAGTAATAAACACTCAACAAATAGCAGCTTTATTAATAACAAAGCTTTTAGGGGAATGGAGTTCAATATAATTACAAGAATTATACATTCAATTTGAATTTTCTCCTTATTTGAATACAACAAAAACCCACTTATTTTTAAATGTTGAATTTTGTGTGTCATACTGCCCTAATTTAAAAAACAGAAAATTATTGGTATCATTGAAAACTAAGGAAGAGAACCTGGTGGTTAAAAATTCTGAATATTTAGAGTTAGGCCATTTGATATCATTATCAAATTGGCTCATATAGTCAGCTTTCCTCTCTTGCTTATTTGCTGATTTAAAGAAAGAAAAAAAAAGGACTCCAAATGCAATTTGGTATACAGAATTGGACGCTGGAACAGAAAAGAATATTACTGCAAAAACTGGTGAAATCTAAATAAAGTCTGTAAATTAGTTAAGTGATATTACAATGTTAATTTCATTTTGATAAATGAATCATGGTTATATAAGATGTTAATATTAGAGGAAGCTGGGTAAAGGGTATTTAGGAACTCCTTATGTTATCTTTGAAAACTTTCTACAAATCTAAAATTATTTTAAACTAAAAAGTTTTTTTAAGGCAAATATCAAAAGAGAAAAGTACTTGGAGGACACGCAAAGTGGAGCACACAGCAAAAATAGACAAGTTCCTGCTCTCAAGGACCTTGTAGTCCTATTGAGGCAGGAAATGACCTTGAAATAATTTATGAAACAATATTTCATCCCATGATACAGGCAGTGTTACACACTGATGAAGACGACAGACTGCCTGTTTCTGCCACTTAATAGCTGTGTGATACTGGGTAAGTTACTTAAACTCTACACCTCAGTTTCTTCATCCGTAAAAGGGGATGATAATAATAGCATCTACCACAGGGTTGGTTTGAGGATTTAACAACATGTAAAACACTTAGAGCAGAGTACATGGTAAACTTTATAATAATGTTTGCTATTATGCTTATATTATAAAGTACAAAAATAAACAGCATTTCCAAACTGGAAAGCCAGAAGTAAAACTGTCACTGTTTGCAGATAACATGATACTATACATAGAAAATCCTAAAGACATCGCTAAAAAACTACTAGAGCTCATCAGTGAATTCAGTAAATTCCAGGATACAAAATTAATATATAGAAATCTGTTGCATTTCTATACACTAACAATGAACTATAAGAAAGAGAAATTAAGGAAATAATCTAATTTACAATTGCATTGAAAAGAATAAAATACCTAGGAATAAACCTACCTAAGGAGGCAAAAGACCTATACTCTGAAAACTGTGATGAAAGAAACTGATGAAAGAAACTGAAGATGACAAAAACAGATGGAAATATTTACCATGTTCTTGTATTGGAAGACTTAATATTCTTAAAATGACCATACTACCCAAGGTAATCTACAGATTTAATGCAATTCCTATTAAAATACCCATTACATTTTACATAGAACTAGAACAAATAATCCTAAAACTTATATGGAACCACAAAAGACCCTGAATTCCCAAAGCTATCTGGAGGAAAACAAACAAACAAAACCAAAGCTGGAGGTATCATGCTCCCTGACTTCAGATTATACTACAAAGTTACAGTATTCAAAACAGTAGAGTACTGGCACAAAAATAGACACACAGATCAATGGAGCAGAATAGAAGGCCCAGAAATAAATCCACATACTAATGGTCCATTAATCTGTGACAAAGTGGGTAATAATATACAATGGAGAAAAGAGAGTCTCTTCAATAAGTGGTGCTGGGGAAACTGGACAGCAACATGTAAAGGAATGAAATTAGAACATTTTCTAACACCATATATAAAAATAAACTCAAAATTGATTAAAGCCCTAAATGTAAGACCTGAATCCCTAAAACTCCTGGTTGAAAACATAGATGGAACACTCTTTGATATAAATTGTAGAAATATGTTCCTGGATCTGTCTCCTAAAGCAAAGGGGAAAAAAGCAAAAATAAACAAATAGAACTTAGAAGTTTTTGCACAGCAAAGGAAACCATCGACAAAATGAAAAGACAACCTATGGAATGCAAGAAAATATTTGCAAATAATATGATCGATAAGGGGTTAATATCCAAAATATAGAAACAGCTCTTACAACTCAACATCAAAAGAACAAACAACCATGTCAAACAATGGGTAGAAGACTTGAATAGACACTTCTCCAAAGGAGACATACAGATGGCCAACAGGCATATGAAAAGATGCTTAACATCCCTAATTATTAGAGAAATGTAAATCAAAACCACAATGAGGTATCACCTCACACCTGTCACAATGGCTATCATCAAAAAGTCTACAAATAACAAATGTTGGAAGGATGTGGAGAAAAGGGAATCCTTATACACTGTTGGTGGGAATGTAAAGTGATGCAGTCACTATGGTAAACAGTATGGAGGTTCCTCAAAAAACTAAAAGTTGAAATACTCTTGGTTAGATATCTGGAAAAAATGAAAACACTAATTCAAAAATATACTTGCACCCCAATGTTCACAGCAGCACTATTTATGATAGCCAAGACATGGAAGCAACTCAAGAGCCCATCAACAGATGACTGGATTAAGAAGACATGGTATATACACATGGAATATTACTTTATATATAATGGAATATTACTCAGCCATAAAAAAGAATTAAATACTGCCATTTGCAGCAACATGGATGGACCTAGAGAATATGCTCAGTAAAATAAGTCAGACAAAGACAAATACTGTATGTTATCTCTTATATGTGGAATCTAAAAAATAATACAAATGAATGTACACACAAAACTGAAACATAGTCATAGATACAAAAAACAAACTTGTGGTTACCAAAGACGAAAGGGAAGGGAGGAGGGACAAATTAGGGGTATGGGATTACCATATACAAACTACTGTATATAAAATAGATAAGCAACAAGGATATAGTATATAGCACAGGGAATTATAGCCATTATCTTGTAATAACCTACAATGGAGCATAATCTGCAAAAATACTGATTATTATGCTGTACACCTGAAACTAACACTAACTTGATTTAATATTGTAAATCAAGTATACTTCAATTTTTTAAAAATATAGATAGCATTATCCTTTGTTTCCAGGATGTAGAAATGACCAATTTTGCCACTAATATTGCTTTAAAAGGTGTTTTGAGTTAAGAAGTCTTTAGTTTCTTTGAGTAGTATAACTTTGTGAGAGCTTCCTTTAGACATAAGTAATTTGGGGTTCTTTTCCACTGCACATATTTATTAAAAGGGGTTTTCATTGCTTTCATGTCTACCAGTTGTGAATGAGGTTCCTGTTTGGCTGCACTGTTTCCAGCATTTGTTAGTTGTGTATGTGAGAGACAGTCAGGCAGGGAAGGAGGATTAGATATAAGGGTTTAAAATATAGTACTGTATTTATGTTTATCAAAATTTTCATTTTGTCTCTATTTTTTCATGGGAAATCTTCTAAATTACTCTTTATTATAATTAGTTACAGGTTCTTAGTAGTCTTATGTCTTAGTTCTTACTTTAATCTAGGTTTATAGTTTTCTTTCTATAATAGAGACCTTTGAATTTTGCAAGCTTTGTTATCATTTGTCACTTAGTTATATATTATAATAGAAATGATATATAACTAGGCTATAATATATAATTTTCCTTACTTATACATGTTCTATTCCTTGACCTTTATTTTGTGTTCTATTCCTTGATAACTATTTGGATCCTGTGATTTCTTTTTGATCTTGATTCTTTTAATGATTTTAAATGATACTTGTTACCTTTTAAAATCTGTGTTCCTCTCTGATACATTAAAGAAAATCTTATGCCCTTAGAAAACACACACACACAATAAAAAGTCCCAATAACTGTTTTGTCTCTAAAACAATCCAGTTGTTTTCAAAGTCAATCAAAATATGGGAGAAGAGGGGACAGAGTAGAGTAAATATTCCCAGAGTGATGGACTGCCATGGCAGTTATAGACACAATCTGAAGTAAATTATTTGCTTCTCCCTCTTTTTTTAAAACCACAAAAAGCAATATAAACATGAATATGAATTACTTCTACAAAGTGTAGGTCATGTAATCTGATGTAGCTGAGGAGCTAAGTTTTTGTTTTACCAGTAGGCATAGAGTCCCCCTAGAAAAATAACTGCCTTTGTTGAGAAAAATACCTTGATGAGCTGTTTGGTAATAGAAAGGGAGTGCTTGCATTATAAGGATTACTAACGGGTCCCTAATTAAAAACAATAATAAAACAAAAGTTTAGGGTTGGAAACCAGTAGAAATAGAAAAAGCCCAGCAGCAGGGCAGGAAGCAGATCTAGATGGTGACAGATTTTGTTTTTTGTTTTAGAACAGGGAAGCTTATCACTAAATTTTAAATTATCTATGGTACCGTGCTGGGTAAGGAGAATTACTTTCTCCTTCCCTTACCCCTTACTCTTCAGTCAAATCTGTTACACAGAACTGCTGCTTGCAAGTCCATCTGGAGGAGGTCAAGCACACAAAGTTGTATCCTACTTCAGGGTTGGGCTGAGACAAGGACAATCACTTCCCTTCCTTCCTGAGGTATAACTTGTAAAAATTGGCACTGATGGAAAAAATGTCTAGCTCCATTCAGAAGTTTCCCTGCCCTTCCTCTTGCAAGCAAGGGAGGTGGGCTTGGTTACACACAGTCTAGATCATTGCAGGTTATGGTTTGAGAGGAAAGAAAGGGATAGACAGAAAGGAAGAGTAAATGGCTTTGTTTTCACTTTCTCCCTTTGGTGGTAGAGGAAGGAAGCTTCAAGAAGAATGGAACCTAAGCAGAGACTGTGGTCACTCCGCTCATCCTGTCTTTCACTTTCTTCTACTTCCCTTCCCTCTGTGTGCTACTTCTTCCTCCTGTTTCCCAATTCTAGAACTTTCCATCAGCTGATGCATGGGGCTGCAGGTTGAGGGGGGCGCTGCAGTGAGAGGCAACATTGCTGCAGCAGCTCACACTCCACTCAGAACAGGCTTAAATGTCACTTTGTTCGGTCGCCTCTCACCCAGATGGAATGGGAGGGCTGTATGTATCATCAGCTGCATCCATTAAGGTATTTCACTGCCTTCCTTTCCTCTGTATAAACCCATCTTCTCCTGAATGTGAACTGCTTCCATGCATTTAAAAATTAAATTTGTGTCACTAGTCCTAACATCTGACTTACTCTATTTCAATCTTTGTGCCTTTTTCTTCTTTGTGCCTTTCTGTTTTTTTGCTCATATTCTCCACCCAAAAATTTTATTGATAAATACCACAAATGCTTTTCTTGTTTAAAAAGTAAGTAACATCTATGATAAGATTTATTTGGTTACTGTAATACACCACATTGTAATATTTAAAGTAGTTACTTCCTTGTGTCTCAAAAGACATTGGCATTATCAGCATCAATAAAACTTCTAGAACAAAACTATTTAAACCTCCTGTTTTTCTTTTATACTTAATCTGATCACCATGCTATGTTTATAGAGGTGAAAGAAAAAGGGCATTATGATATATAAAACCCCTAACATATAACGACAATGACAACAATACTAGCTAGCATTTATAGAACTCTTACCACACCATGCTCCATAAATACTGCTACGTCTTTTATACACTTAATCCTCTCATTTAATTGCCAACACAATCCAAAGAAAAAGGTACTATCCCCATTTTTAGATGAGGACTCTGAAGCACAGAGAGGTTAAGTACTTTGTCACTATGACACAAAAGGAAACTGACTCCTTTAACATGAAAACAAGTTCAGTCAGTGTGATCAGAACACCAAAGCAGAAAATCACAGTACAGCAGGGGAAAACTAAAGGTATAAAAAGGAAAACTATCAAAAATAAAGCATGCAGATCAGTGACCTAAATTGTTGCGGTCCGGGAGCCTGGAGTCGAGTTCCCCGGTAAATGCGACCCGTGTCCCAACCAAGGACACCCGAGAATCACCAACACCAAGTAGAAAGATTAGCAAAGGATTTATACAAGTATAGAAGCTTACACAAACTGTCCGGACAGGGTCCCACTCGGAGAGAAGTGAGTGAGACCCCGACTAACAGTCGGGTGAGGCTTTTATACCCTTCACAGGGCGGGAAGTCCCCAAGGCGGGAGGGAGCTGTTTAATTTTGAATCAGCCAATCAGGAACCCGGTTCTTCCCGCCCCAAGCAAGCAAGCAAGTTTCTTACAGAAGCCAAAATGTGCTGTTAGCCCTGAAGCTCTTCTTCCGTTTCTTTCGTCACATTCCCCCCTTTTTCTGGGAACTAATCAAATCCTTGATTCCTGGTCTTCCGTGTTCAGGAGGTATGTTTCGTTTTGGGCTAAAGTTTGCCCAGTCAATCTGTCTGTTAGTGTCCACGTAAAAGGATATCCTCCCATTTGCCCCAGTTGTCCCACCCAGAGCAACATAGGAACCCAGCCCAAAATCACTTGCGAATAATGCGCAGCTTTAGGGGGTCCTGCGGGTGAGCCTGTGCTTTCCATTCTGTGGAGTCTCTCCTTATTCTCAATCCAAGTCTGGACACCGTCGACTTTAACAGCAGTCGGGGTACTCAACACAATCAGATGAGGTCCAGTCCACCCAGTCTCCAGTGTCTGGGGGTTATGCTTCTTTACCAAGACTAAGTCTCCAGGCGGCAATGTGGGTTCCGGAAATTTTATTTTCAGTTTTTGTACAAAAGGTTTCCAGTGCCAAGGTTAAATTTCGAGTGGCTTGTCTTGCCGCTTGGTCAGCAAGTTGGTTTCCTTTTATTATTGGGGAGGCACCCCTTTTATGTCCCAAACTATGTATGATGGCAAGTTTTTTTTTTTTTTTGGTTTCCAGATGGCTGTTAAAAGATATAGAATTTCTTGTTTATCTTTTATAGTCTTTCCTTCTGCCATTAGGAGGTCCCTTTCTTGATATATCTGTCCGTGTACATGGGCCGTAGCAAAAGCATAGTGGCTGTCAGTGTAGATGTTAGCAGATTTGTCTTTTGCCAGGTGTAGGGCCTTAGTCAGCGCTATAAGCTCAGCTCGCTGCACTGACGTTCCGGCCGGTAAGGACTGTTGCCAAAGAATCTCAGATTCCGTCGTAACTGCTGCTCCCGCTTTTCGAATCCCCCCTTCCACAAGGCTGCTGTCATCTGTATAGAGAGTTAGTTGGGGATTCTGTAGCGGGATGTCAGTTAGATCCGGCCAAAGAGTGGTATAGGTTTGCAGAGCCGTCATGAAGTTCTGGTATTGCGTTCTCAGTAACATCAGTGGGCAGAAGGGTGGCTGGGTTTCTCACCTAGGAGTCCTAAGAGTCCTTCATAGGGGCAGTCAGGCATGACCAGGAAGGAGTGGGTGACTGTTTGTTTGCCCAAGTTGACCTTCCTGTCTGTGGTCCAAAAACAGCGTTGAGTCCCAGTGGCCCCCTGTAATCCATATCTTTCCTTCCTTCTCATTATCTAATACCCCCCGCTTTTTTTCTTTTGTATCCAGTCCAAATCCTTGGAATCAATAAAGAAACTTGGTTACAATAACCAGAATTATGAATGATTACGTTTAACATACCAAGTAATCTTAAATATTTTTTTTAAGATACCTCAGGGGACCTCTAAAGTATCACAAAGTTAACCGGAAATCAAAAGAAACAATTAAAATTTGATATTTGGGAAGTTTGTACTCTAAAGACATGTCTATATTAAACCAACAAGTTTAAGCCACCTTTAATACCAGATATCAGTTTAGTACTGAATATTTTCCAGATGACATGAACCTGACACCTACAACACACATATAGATACGTATGAAAATACAAACACAGAGGTCTCATTGTTCCCATTCCAAAATTTCAGTCCTGAGTCAAGTACAACATAAAATCCATCAGTTACAAGGGGTTGGATTCAAATTGGGCTTCTGGCAGATGGAACAAATCAAGATCACCAATCTAGATGGCTAAACCCTTTTTGCTAGTGCTTATAGAAAAGACACTTAGGATTTCTATTTATCCTTGACAAGTCAAGTGCTAAGTTACTTTACCCTCTTTTTTTAAATTTGCATTTAAAAAGATGGCAGAGATAAGGGTTTCTTAGAAGACCAGATAGGACATTTGTATCTCAAAGGTACAGGCAAGTTCCTCCTAGGATGACTTTGTTTCCCCTTTGTTTAATACTTACAAGTCTCTTAAGATAAATAGGGGTTTGGGGAGTGGTAAAAGGATTGGTGGGCTTTGGATTATTTTTGGAGCCAAACCTCTGGTCCTGTAAAGACTACCTTTGTAAAACAAGGACAGTTTTGTTTTGTTTTTCAAAGAATTGGGGTGTTATCTCAATGACATTGAAGGACTGACATACCCATTCACCTGTGTTGGAAAGTTTTACTTTTCCTCATTTAGCTTGCGGGAGAAGGCCTCTTTCAAAATTCCTATCAGGCTAAAGTCCATTTCCCAAAAGCGGCCTGCCTCGTTGCCTCGATACCGATGCAGTTCCTGGTGTTGCGAGTTGGCCCCTTGGTTTACTTGTGCACAAGTCACACATTGCCTAGTGATTGAGAATACTTTCTCTTTTAATACCTGCCTTAACTGTCTCTTCTCAGTTTCATCTCTATTATTATAAATTTTTAATGCTATCTCTACCAAATCAGATAAGTTCTTCCCTTCAAAACCATCTAATTTTTGTAATTTCCTTCGGATATCTGGGGCCGACTGTGTCACAAAGGCCAAGTTAATTGCCCGCCTGTTTTCTGGTGCCTCAGGGTCTATGGGGGTCCATAGCCTATAAGTCTCCATCAGCCTTTCCAGGAAGGCGACTCTGTGGCTCCCTGGGTCACCTCTGTAACCTTGGACATAGTAGTTGGCCTTCGTGCTGCCGCCCGAAGTCCTGGTAACAGAGCCTGGTGAAAACGGGCCAAAGCCCCTCGTCCCTCCTCCGTGTTAGGATTCCATTCCGGTCGGGTACTAAAGGAGCACGGTTTCAATTAGGTTGGGGTTATCAGTGGGCCGTCCATCTGGACCAAATACCTGTTTACGGGCCCCCCACATGATTTTTTTCTCTTTCTTCCGTGGTAAACAAAACCTGTAACAATTGCTGACAATCATCCCAGGTCGGCTGGTGAGTTACAAATATAGTTTCTAACAGTGATATTAACGCTTGTGGTTTCTCAGAAAATGGAGGATTTTGTAATTTCCAATTATAGAATGGGCCGTAAGTAAGAAAAGGCTGTGCCTCCCCAGGTCTAGGTGCTTGTTGCCGCAGAGGCAGAGCAGTGGGCCGCGGTTCAATCAAGTGATCTCTAGACTGGGTATGCGGTCTCCTGGGCCGACCTGGGAGGATGTCGTCATCGGGGCCGGTATTCGCCGAGGGAGGGACATAGGGAGGGGGAGGTGCAGACACCGCGGGAGGAGGGGTTTCTTCTTCCTCTCCCTCCTCTACAAGAGGAGAGAGAAGGGACTTAGAGCTTTTAACATTAGGTTTTTTCCCCGTCCGCCATCTTGGCAGCACATATGTTATCTTTAGATCTTGTTTCCTTTCTGTTGGTAGCTACCGGCGGGGGCAACCAGGGCTTCAGCCAGTCAGGTGGTGTCTCCACGAGACCCCGCCAACACTCAATCTAAGGCATCTGATCATCATGTACCTTAAAGACAATATCTTCCACCGCAGCTATAACCGGAATAGAGAACGTACCTTCGGATGGCCATCCCACCTCAAATGTCGGCCATTCCAATTCACAAAAGGTGCGGAGGGTTTCCGGGGATACAGAGGCCCTGAATTCCCTGGCGATCCCTGGCAGAAGTCTCTGAAGTGGTCCAGAACTAGGCTCAGGGGGGTCTGCATCCGGGACATACCTTGTCCCATTGTTAAATTTCTGTTGAGCTAAAGGTTTTAGCACAAGCACAAAGCCAAAGTGTGCAAGCAAATGCAAGAGCGCACACACGAGTGACAAAAGACAGAAGGAGAGAACAACAAGTTTTGACACAATCCCAGTTCAAAGTCGGGACAAAAGAATATCGAAACCGACTTTGAATTCCCAAGGAGGAATCGCGGCGTCCCGTGACGACTCCTGACTCCGACAAGCCTTAATGGAGTCTCCTAGTTTCTTGCCGGCAAGCCAGGGGTCGCAAACTTACCCGAAGAAGGAGCAGGTGGTGGCTTCGGAGGCGGGACCCTGTTTCAGATCTTTAACCTCCACTTCGAGTAGTCCAAAGACAGTAGGGACCCTGTTTCAGGTCTTTAACCTCCACTGTCCGATCCCAGACGAGCCCCCAAATGTTGCGGTCCGGGAGCCACACGCCTGGAGTCGAGTTCCCCGGTAAATGCGACCCGTGTCCCAACCAAGGACACCCGAGAATCACCAACACCAAGTAGAAAGATTAGCAAAGGATTTATACAAGTATAGAAGCTTACACAAACTGTCCGGACAGGGTCCCACTCGGAGGGAAGTGAGTGAGACCCCGACTAACAGTCGGGTGAGGCTTTTATACACTTCACAGGGCGGGAAGTCCCCAAGGTGGGAGGGAGCTGTTTTATTTTTGAATCAGCCAATCAGGAACCCGGTTCTTCCCACCCCAAGCAAGCAAGCAAGTTTCTTAGAGAAGCCAAAATGTGCTGTTAGCCCTGAAGCTCTTCTTCCGTTTCTTTCGTCACAAAATATAAGAACTAAAACCATAAAACTCTTAGAAGAAAACATAGGCATAAATAATCATGACTTTGGACTTCATGGTAGATTCTTAGATAGATACAACACCGAAAGCATGAACAACCAAAGAAAAAATAGATAAATTGGACTTTATCAAAACTAGAAACTTTGCACATCAAAGGACATTATCAAAAGAGTGAAAAGACGACCTGCAGAAAGGGAGAAAATAGTTGCAAATCATATATCTGATAAGGGCTTAGCAACCAGAATATATAAGGAATTCTTACAACTCAACAGCAAAAAGACAAACAACCCAATTTCTTAAAATGGGTAGAAGACTTGAATAGACATTTATCCAAAGATTTACAAATGGATAACAAGCACATGAAAAGATGCTCAACATGAGTCACTACTCACTAGAAATACAAATCAAAACCATAATGAGATATCACTTCACACCTACTAGGATGGCTATAATTTTAAAAAATTTAACATAACATAACAAATGTTGATAAGAACATGTAGAAATAGAAATCCTCATACATTGCTGGTGGGAATTTAAAATAATATAGCCTCAGAAGGACCTTCAAGAAGGCGGAGGCTTAAGACATGGAGATCACCTTCCTTCCCACAAATACATCAAAAATACATCTACATGTGAAACAACTCCTACAGAACACCTACTGAATGCTGGCAGAAGACCTCAGACTTCCCAAAAGGCAAGAAACTCCCCATGTACCTGGGTAGGACAAAAGAAAAAAGCAAAAACAGAGACAAAAGAATAGGGATGGGAGCTGCACTTCTGGGATGGAGATGTGAAGGAAAAGTTTCCACACACTAGGAAGGCCCTTCACTGGTGGAGATGGGGGGTGGGGGTGGGGGGAAGCTTCGGAGCCACAGAGGAGAGCGCAGCAATAGGGGTGCAGAGGACAAAGCAGACAGATTCCCGCACAGAGGGTCGGTGCCGACCAGCACTCACCAGCCCGAGAGGCTTGTCTGCTCACCCGCCAGAGTGGGTGGGAGCTGGGAGCTGAGGCTCGGGCTTCAGAGGTCAGATCCCAGGGAGAGGACTGGGGTTGGCTGCATGAACACAGCCTGAAGGGGACTAGTGTGCCACAGCTAGCCGGGAGCGAGTCCAGGAAAAATTCTGGACCTGCCTAAGAGGCAAGAGACCATTGTTTCAGGGTGCGCGAAGAGAGGAGATTCAGAGCACCGCCTAAATGAGTTTCAGAGGCAGGAGCGAGTCATGGCTATCAGCGTGGACACCAGAGACAGGCATAAAACACTAACGCTGCTGCTGCAGCCACCAAGAAGCCTGTGTGCAAGCACAGGTCACTACCCACACCTCCCCTCCCAGCAGCCTGTGCAGCCCGCCACTGCCAGGGTCCAGTGATCCAGGCACCACTTCCGCAGGAGAACACACAGCATGGCTCAGGCTGTTGCAACTTCATGCAGGCCTCTGCCTCCGCAGGCTCACCCAGATTTGGTACCCCTCCCTCCACCTGGCCGAAGTGAGCCAGAGCCCCCGAAATCAGCTGCTACTTTAACCCCACCCTGTTTGGGCGGGAAACAGACGCCCTCAGGTGACCTACATGCAGAGGCGGGGCCAAATCCAAAGCTGAACCCCAGGAGCTATGCAGAGAAAAGAAATGGAAATTTCCCCGTGTAGCCTCAGGAGCAGCAGATTAAATTTCCACAATCAACTTGATGTATCCTGCATCTGTGGAATACCTGAATAGACAATGAATCATCCCCAAATTGAGGCAGTGGACTTTGGGAGAAACTGTAGACTTGGGGTTTGCTGACTGCAACTGATTTGTTTCTGGTTTTATGTTTATCTTAGTTCAGTATTTATAACATTATCATTGGTAGATTTGTTTACTGGTTTGGTTGCTCTCTTCTTTTTATTTTTTTAATTATTTTTTAATTTTAATAATTATTTTTTAATGTTTTAACTTAATAACTTTATTTTTTAAATTTATTTTTACTCTCCCTTTTCTTCTGAACTGTGTGGCTGACAGGGACCTGGTGCTCCAGCCGGGTGTCAAGCCTGAGCCTTAGAGATGGAAGAGCAGAGTTCAGGACATTGGATCACCAGAGACCTCCTGGCCCCACATAATATCAATCAGCAAGACCTCTCCCAGAGATATACGTCTCAACACTAAGACCCAGCTCCACTCCAACCAGAAAGCTCCAGTGCTGGACACCCCATGCCAAACAACTAGCAAGAAAGGAACACAACCCCACCAATTAGCAGAGAGGCTGTCTAAAAGCATAACAAGTGCACAGACACCCCAAAACACACCACCAGACTTGGTCCTGCCTACCAGAAAACAAGATCCAGCCTCATCCACCAGAACACAGGCACTAGTCCCCTCCACTGGGGGTTCAGCCCAACCCACTGAACCAACCTTAGCCACTGGGGGCAGACACCAAAAACAACAGGAACTACAAACCTGAAGCCTGTGACAAGGAGACACCAAACACAGTAAGTTAAGCAAAATGAGAGACAGAGAAATACACAGCTGTTGAAGGAGCAAGGTAAAAACCCACCAGACCAAACAAATGAAGAGGAACTAGGTAATCTACCTGAAAAAGAATTCAGAGTAATGATAGTAAAGATGATCCAAAACCTTAGAAATAGAATGGAGAAAATACAAGAAACATTTAACAAGGACCTAGAAGAACTAAAGAGCAAACAAACTATGCTAAACAACACAATAAATGAAATTAAAAATTCTCTAGAAGGAATCAATAGCAGAATAACTGAGGCAGAAGAACAGACAAGTGACTTGGAAGATAAAATACTGGAAATAACTACCACAGACCAGAATAAAGGAAAAAGAATGAAAAGAATAGAGGACAGTCTCAGAGACCTCTGGGATAATATTAAACACACCAACATTCTAATTATAGGAGTCCCCAAAGGAAGAGAAAAAGAAAGAGTATGAGAAAATATTTGAAGAGATTACAGTTGAAAACTTCCCTAATATGAGAAAGGAAATAGTCAATCAAGTACAGGAAGCACAGAGAGTCCCATACAGCATAAATCCAAGGAGAAACACACCAAGACACATATTAATCAAATTATCAAAAATTAAATACAAAGAAAAAAATTAAAAGCAGCAAGGGAAAAGCAGCAAATAACATATAAGGGAATCCCCATAAGGTTAACAGCTGATCTTTCAGCAGAAACTCTGCAAGCCAGAAGGGAGTGGCAGGACATCTTTAAAGTGATGAAAGGGAAAAACCTACAACCAAGATTACTCTACCCAGCAAGGATATCATTCAGATTTGACAGAGAAATTAAAACCTTTACAAACAAGTAAAAGCTAAGAGAATTCAGCACCACTAAACCAGCTTTACAACAAGTGCAAAAGGAACTTCTCTAGGCAGGAAATACAAGAGAAGGAAAAGACCTACAATAACAAAACCAAAACAATTACAAAAATGGTAATAGGAACACACATATCAATAATTACCTTAAATATAAATAGATTAAATACTCCAACCAAAAGACAGAGGCTTGCTGAATGGATACAAAAACAAGATCCATATATATGCTGTCTACAAGAAACCCACTTGAGACCTAGTGACACATACAGACTGAAAGTGAGGGGATGGAAAAAGATATTCCATGCAAATGGAGATCAAAAGAAAGCTGGAGTAGCAATACTCATATCAGACAAAATAAACTTTAAAATAAAGACTATTACAAAGGACAAAGAAGGACACTACATAATGGTCAAGGGATCAATCCAAGAAGAAGATATAACAATTGTAAATATTTATGCACCCAACATAGGAGCACCTCAATACATAAGGCAATTGCTAACAGCCATAAAAGGGGAAATCAACAGTAACACAATCATAGCAGGGTACTTTAACACCCCACTTTCACCAATGGACAGATCAACAAAAATGAAAATAAATAAGGAAACACATCCTTTAAATGACACATTAAACAAGATGGACTTAATTGATATCTATAGGACATCCCATCCAAAACCAACAGAATACTCTTTCTTCTCAAGTGCTCATGGAACATTCTCCAGGATAGATCATATCTTGGGTCAGAAATCAAGCCTTGGTAAATTTAATAAAATTGAAATCGTATCAAGTATCTTTTCTGACCACAACGCTATGAGAATAGATATAAATTACAGGAAAATAAACTGTAAAAAACACAAAAAAACCATGGAGGCTAAACAATATGCTACTAAATAACCAAGAGGTCACTGAAGAAATCAAAGAGGAAATCAAAAAATACCTAGAAACATATGACAATGAAAACACGATGACCCAAAACCTATGGGATGCAGCAAAAGCAGTTCTAAGAGGGAAGTTTATAGCAAGAAAATCCTAACTCAAGAAATAAGAAATATCTGAAATAAACAACCTAACCTTACACCTAAAGCTATTAGAGAAAAAAGAACAAAAAAATCCCCAAAATTAGCAGAAGGAAAGAAATCATAAAGATCAGATCAGAAATAAATGGAAAAGAAATGAAGGAAATGATAGCAAAGATCAATAAAACTAAAATCTGGTTCTTTGAGAAGATAAACAAAATTGATAAACCATTAGCCAGACTTACCATGAAAAAAAGGGAGAAGACTCAAATCAACAGAATTAGAAATGAAAAAGGAGAAGTAACAACTGACACTGCAGAAATACAAACGATCATGAGAGATTACTACAAGCAACTATATGTCAATACAATGGATAACCTGGAAGAAATGGACAAATTCTTAGAAAAGCACAAGCTTCCAAGACTGAACCAGGAAGAAATAGAAAATATAAACAGACCAATCACAAGAACTGAAATTGAAACATGATTAAAAACCTTCCAACAAACAAAAGCCCAGGACCAGATGGCTTCACAGGCGAATTCTAGCAAACATTTAGAGAAGAGCTAACACCTATCTTTCTCAAACTCTTCCAAAATATAGCAAAGGGAGGAACACTCCTAAACTCATTCTAAGAGACCACCATCACCCTGATACCAAAACCAGGCAAAGAGGTCACAAAAAAAGAAAACTACAGGCCAATATCACTGATGAACATAGACGCGAAAATGTTCAACAAAATACTAACAAACAGAATCCAACAGCACATTAAAAGGATCATACAGCATGATCGAGGGGATTTTTTCCCAGGAATGCAAGGATTCTTCACTATATGCAAATCAATCAATGTGATAAACCATATTAACAAATTGAAGGAGAAAAACCATATGATCATCTCAATAATGCAGGAAAAGCTTTTAGCAAAATTCAACACTCATTTATGACAAAAACTCTCCAGAAAGTAGACATAGAGGGAAATTACATCAACATAATAAAGACCATATATGACAAACGCACAGCCAACATCGTTCTCAATGGTGAAAAACTCAAACCATCTCCACTAAGATCAGGAACAAGACAAGGTTGCCCACTCTCACCACTTATTCAACATAGTTTTGGAAGTTTTAGCCACAGCAATCAGAGAATAAAAAGAAGTAAAAGCAATCCAAATCGGAAAAGAAGTGAAACTGTCACTGTTTGCAGATAACATCATACTATACATAGAGAATCCTAAAGATGCTAACAGAAAACTACTAGAGCTAATCAATGAATTTGGTAAAGTAGCAGGATACAAAGTTAATGCACAGAAATCTCTTGCATTCCTATACACTAATGATGAAAAATCTGAAAGAGAAATTAAGGAAACACTCCCATTTACCACTGCAACAAAAAGAATAAAATACCTGGAATAAACCTACCTAAGTAGGCCAAAGACCTCTATTATATTTTTCAGCTCCAGCATATTTAGGGAGTTTCCCATGACTTATTATAGTAAAAAAGCCACGTGCTCTCTCAAGAAATGTGTATTCTATATAATGACAAATGAATAGGTAGTGTAATATGACACAAAAAGCACTGGACTGGGAGTCAGGACTACTATTAACTGGCTGTGTGAGCCTTGGAGAAATAAGTGAACCTGTTGTCTTGGCTTCAGTTTCATCTTCAGGAAAATTGAAGTAAATGGACTAGAATCTCTAGGTCATGGGTCTTTAATTGCTATATGTAGAATAACCATTATGTGTGCTGAGGACCAAACTAGCCCAAGTGGTGGCTGGTCAGCAGCCAATGTCAGGGTGATTGGAAGAGAAAGATTGGAGAAAGTGATTTCCAAGTTGAAGGCCAGCTTTGGAGAAACCTGCAACTACAGAAGGTGAAGCATGGTAAGTATGGTAGATGAACAGGCAAGCCCATGCCTGAAGGTTTTTTTTGTTTAATATTTTTTCATGTAATTCAAGAGGAATGCAAGTGATGTTGACCACTAAGAAGAGAAATAATCTGATTAAAGGGAGATTTGAAGAGGGAATTCTCAGGGCTCCACTAAGGTGCCTGGAAGGTGAGGGAGTGGAGCACAGGCTTTATGGTGGTCACTGACCCAATCACAGCAGAGCATTTCCACTTGCCACTCCTCCCATCAGTCCCCTCTATGACTTTGGAGACTGTTACAAAATGTTTGCTTAATAGTTATTTGAGTATTTGTATCTTTTATGTACTTTTCCAAGCATTTCAAATTTTTCAAAAATTATGTTAAGATAAAATATGTCCTGAATAATGCTCCCCAAATTTTTAAACTGAGAAGACATGTCTAAGTAGCAATTTGATTCTGGCAAATAAAGTGTGTTAAATTTAAAATTTCATGGGTCAAATTTATACAGAAGACAGGTGGGAGAAAAATTCTTTGAAAGACAAACACATTGTGTGCTTCTTGCCAATAAGAATGTAATACTTCCTCATTGTCATTAATAAAAGATAATACACACTTTCAAAGTTCTGTAGACACTAAAAAGAAAGAAAACACTCAAATGCGTCACCTATTTCCATATTCAAGTCTAAGAAGCTATATAAATTCCTCCAGCCTCTGGCAGAAAACACCAAACCAACCATAAGTCCGAGAGCAATCATCTCTGGACAGCAGCTATGCAGCTGGCCGTGCTGACTGTGCTGTACGCTGTGAGTATGCTGCCTGGCACCCTGGCCCTGCAGCTTCCCCAGAAGGCAGGAGGCATGAGTGAGCTGCCGTGGGAACAGGCTCAGGTAGGTCACTGGCCCACTCACCTGGGCCTCCACAGGCTCACCATCAGCATTAGGAAGTATGTTTTTCAATTTTAATAATTTTTCTGATTATATAGGTAATATATGTTTTAATCAAGTAGCTGTTAAGAGCAAGCTTTGGAGCCTGCCCAAAGCGGATTCAAGTTCCAACTCCTCCACTCAACTGTGTAGATGAACACAGGAATGTTATTAAACTTCTCTGACCTTCAGTTTTCTAATTTGGAAGTTGGATAATATAATGATATCAACCAAATGGGGGTGTTGTGAAGCACTTCACAGAGTACCTGAGACATATTCAATAAATTGAAGTCCTTATTGCTACTATTATTTATTGTAACTCGAGATTTTTCTCATAAAGAGCAAAGTGTTGCCTCTTAAGATGAGGACTGCTTGTGATGGAGAGACTTGAAAAGAAAAAATGAGGGTATAAGTCACAGTCCTCCCACTAACAAGCCAGTGATGATGGGCAAGGCATGAACTTCTGACTTTGTTATCTCATATATCTAATAGAGACAATAATACTGTGTTTTATACCTCACAGGATTATTCTAGTGAATAAAGGAAGTGGTAACAATAGCAATTATCATGTATGTAACAATTACAGACTATAAAGTACTTCATATACATTGTGTCATTGAATCCTTAGCTCTATTCTGGGAAAAAGAAGAAACCAAAGTAAGATAAATTCACATACTTACTAACTGTAGATATAAGAGTCAAGGACAATGGAATAGGATAGAAAGCCCAGAGATAAACCCACGCACATATGGACACCTTATCTTTGATAAAGGTGGCAGGAACATACAGTGGAGAAAGGACAGCTTCTTCAATAAGTGGTGCTGGGAAAACTGGACAGGTACATGTAAAAGTATGAGATTAGATCACTCCCTAACACCATACACAAAAATAAGCTCAAAATGGATTAAAGACCTAAATGTAAGGCCAGAAACTATCAAACTCTTAGAGGAAAACATAGGCAGAACACTCCATGACATAAATCACAGCAAGATCCTTCTTGACCCATCTCCTAGAGTAATGGAGATAAAAACAAAAATAAACAAATGGGACCTAATGAAACTTCAAAGCTTTTGCACAGCAAAGGAAACCATAAACAAGACCAAAAGACAGCCCTCAGAATGGGAGAAAATATTTGCAAATGAATCAACTGACAAAGGATTAATCTCTAAAATTTACAGGCAGCTCATGCAGCTCAATAACAAAAAAATAAACAACCCAATCCAAAAATGGGCAGAAGACCTAAATAGACATTTCTCCAAAGAAGATATACAGACTGCCAACAAACACATGAAAGAATGCTCAACATCATTAATCATTAGAGAAATGCAAATCAAAACTACAATGAGATATCATCTCACACCAGTCAGAATGGCCATCATCAAAAAATCTAGAAACAATAAATGCTGGAGAGGGTGTGGAGAAAAGGGAACACTCTTGCACTGCTGGTGGGAATGTGAATTGGTTCAGCCACTATGGAGAACAGTATGGAGGTTCCTTAAAAAACTACAAATAGAACTACCATATGACCCAGCAATCCCACTACTAGGTATATACCCTGAGGAAACCAGAATTCAGAAAGAGTCATGTACCAAAATGTTCATTGCAGCTCTATTTACAATAGCCCGGAGATGGAAACAACCTAAGTGCCCGTCGTCGGATGAATGGATAAAGAAGATGTGGCACATATATACAATGGAATATTACTCAGCCATAAAAAGAAACGAAATTGAGCTATTTGTAATGAGGTGGATAGATCTAGAGTCTGTCATACAGAGTGAAGTAAGTCAGAAAGAGAAGGACAAATACCGTATGCTAACACATATATATGGAATTTAAGAAAAAAAAATGTTATGAAGAACCTAGGGGTAAAACAGGAATAAAGACAGAGACCTACTGGAGAACAGACTTGAGGATATGGGGAGGGGGAAGGGTGAGGTGTGTTAGGGCGAGAGAGAGACATGGACATATATATACTAACAAACGTAAGGTAGATAGCCAGTGGGAAGCAGCCGCATGGCACAGGGAAACCGGCTCGGTTCTTTGTGGCTGTCTGGAGGGGTGGGATAGGGAGGGTGGGAGGGAGGGAGACAAAGAGGGAAGAGATATGGGAACATATGTATATGTATAACTGATTCACTCTGTTATAAAGCAGAAACTAACACACCATTGTAAAGCAATTATACCCCAATAAAGATGTTAAAAAAAAAAAAAGAGTCAAGGACAAGTTCTGGTTCAAAAATCATGTTCTTTCCAATATACTACTTAATAAGTAGCCTAATAAGTGTAAGTAATTATTACCTGGTAAAATAATGGGACATCTACTCCTAAGTATTGTTTATAAATTTAAGCCTTAAGCATAAGAAAAGTTGTGTTTTATTTCACACTAACTTTGACTTTTTATAAGTCCATGTAATACATTGGACTGAACCATATGAAATCAGTGATATTTGACAGTTTTTTTTTTTTCTCCAAAGGAGCAATTTCATATGGGTCCACCTAATGGACTCTACAGGAGGAGTACACTTGCAAGAGTATTGAGTCCCTTTACGCATGGTGCACGTTGTCAATAAACCAGAGGGAGGTTCTCTAGGTTTAAAGGAAGGCAGGAAAATTCATCTTAAGGATGCAGAGAGATTTCTTACAAAGGGTGTCTTTGTAAAGCCTGTAGCCCTGGAAGGGAAAAAAATGAGCTATTTGTTTTCAAATCAGGGATTAATTGCTAATTGTCATGGGTGAATAATAAGTGTTTGTTGTATTGAATGAAATACAGTCATTGGTAACAGGAAGACAGAGCACAATATTGCTAAGGTTACTTATATAAAGTGCATACTCCTAAGCGTTCTCAGACAAGTAAATATTACCACCTACTCCAAATTAGATTGCAAATGAGTGATCCAATGTTTAAATCATTTCAAAGATATTATCACACATTATATAACACTATACATTTTTTTGATGAAATGGGCTTTGGAATCAGAACACAAGTTCAAATACCAGCTCCTTTGGTTACTCATGGGGTGACCTCATGCATCTTATTTCACTCTTCTGAGCCATGATTCTTCAAATGTGATATAGGAAAATAATGCCATACCTTACTTCACAGGGTGGTTATGAGGTTTAAATGAGGTAAGTAATGTAAAGCTCCTGGTATAGTCCCTGGCACTAGTAAGTGCTTAATATAAGTCCTTTGCTGCTGTTGTTATTTCATTCACTTTCTATTTTTTCCTATTTAGGCTGCTGGACTGCCATCCTCATACCCATTCACTAGTGTCCTTTAAGAAATTCCCAGGGACCCGATTGCCCATGGAATACACCTGAGAGACCTGCTTTATCCTGCAGTCTCACAAAGAGGGTTTTACTAAGGAGTTAGCCATGGAAAGAGCACTGGCCTGGTAGTCAAGAAACTCAGAGCCAGTTCTTATACTAACTTAACATGTGACCCCAGGGCAAATCATTTAGTTACTAAGAGTTCTGATTTCTTCACCTGGAGAATACGTATATAAAACAAAATAATGTCATAATAACCTTTCCCAGGACTAAAATGTTAAGACCTTTAACCTCAGCTGGGACCTGATCTCCAGAGAATTTTAGAAAGGGCTGGGTGACTTTGATTCGCCCCATAGGGTCTCTGATGCCAAGGGGAGGTCTCAGCTGTGCCTCTTGAGGGCACACTGGGCACTTTTCCTGATTGGCTATTACAAACAAGTCTATGTTTTATAAAGTATACAGTGTGTTTCTCTTCAAAACATTTAATGGGATAAAAGAAAAGTGGAGGGACTCTTGCTCATGAAATGAAATGGCAGTGCTTCATCATCAATATTAAGTTTTCTTTTCATTAATGCACTCTTGTTTTACTTGGTTACTATGTAAGTATTCTGCCTTCACACTACTATTTGGGTCCACAGGAGTCAGAAGCAAAGATATGCAGACTTCTGAACTAAAAGAAGAAAATAAACAAGAATTATAGATCAATTACTCTCTTTCCAATAGGACTATCTGAAGAGATTTTATCCATCTGAGTCAAAAATAAGGGACCCCAATTGTTTAGAAGTCGAACTCAAGCAGATGCAAAAATTCTTTCACCTGCCCATAACTGCAACATTAAGCTCCCATATTATAGAAATCATACGGAAGCCCAGATGTGGAGTGCCAGATGTTGCAGAATATTCCCTATTTCCAGATCGCCCAAAATGGACTTCCAAAGTAGTCACCTACAGGTTTGTTTTGCTTTGGCTCATTTTAGCAAAAACAGTAAAGCCTATTTCCTAAAAGGTCAAACATTGTTTTCTTGTTTTCTACCAGGATCGTGTCATATACTCGAGACTTACCACATGTCATAGTGAATTAATTAGTGGCAAAGGCCTTCAACGTGTGGAGCAAAGAGATCCCACTGAGCTTCAAGAGAGTTAGCTGGGGAATTGCTGATATCATGATTGGCTTTGCAAGAGGAGGTAAGGAAGATTCCTGCAGGCTGATCCTGTGTGCTATTTTGCTTGTTGTTTATACCAGTGCCCTCCTCTTTCTGGGATATAAAATCTTTAAAGAGATATAGATAGATGATAGATGATAGATAGATAGATAGATAGATGATAGATAGATCATCTCACTAAAGATCAATGTTCTTACACTTTTTCTAGTCCATTAACTTAGAGCCACTTTTTATAGCAGAAGATGGCAAACTATGGCCCATGAGCCAAATCTGTAAGTAGTTATTAGAACACAGCCATGGTCCTTCATTTACCTATTGTCTATGAGAGCTTTGGGGCTACAACGGCAGACTTCAGCAATTCCGACAGAGGTCTTCAAGCCCACAAATCTGGTCCTTCACAGAAAATGTTTGCCAACCTCTGTTTTGTAACATGAACCATGATATACATATATATTTATGGGACAGTTTAAAATATATCTAACTAACATCAACATTAAACCAAAAGAAGAGGTTACAACTTCCAAAGGCCTTAAGTGGTCTCCAAGAAGTGAACAGTCCCTGTGGCTTATTGCCAACACCCTTCATGTAGTAAAAAGTAGAAAATAGAGAATTTTCACATTAAAGGGCTTAAGGAGATATAACCCATATACATGAACTGCTATTAATTGCTGGTGTTTCATGATGCAAATTTAGAGGAAAATGTTGGTCTTTTTGGCCTGCTTTAATGTTAAACTTCCTGGGTGCTGTGAATTTAGCCGAAATTTGAGCTTCAACCACAATATCAACAAGACTGAAGAAAACCTTACAGAAAAGCACTGATCATGGCACTCCATGTTTTTCAAGAACAGGATAAACTGGATATGGCCTGACACCAATTTGAAAATAAATGTCTCTGCATCACAAATAAAAGCACTATCAAAATCTATTTTAAGACACCTTGAGCACAGTTCTTCAAGAGACCGTCTACTACATCCACAAAGAAAAAGCTGGGTTTTTAAGAAAATGTATATTAAATGGTATGCAATTACCTGCTGAATCCAGTACTCAAACTCATTGTCCACTCTGCCACCATCCAGCTAAGGAAAATGATCAAATATAACACTTAGATGCCACCATAAGTAGGATGTGAATGTATTTAAAGTCCATATCAGTAAGCTTTCAACATGTGGTGGTTATCAGGGATGAGCAGTGGTTCTGTGAAAGAAAAAGTCCCTGTGACAAATAAACACCCAAACTACCCTGTGTATGCAGCTGACTGCTTGGGGCTAATCTTTCTAACCTCGATAATCATGTACTGTAAACTAAAAGATGAAATGACTGGAGATAAATTCAGTCACTAAAGGCAATTACCACTTTTTCTTTCAGCTCACGGGGACCCCGACCCATTTGATGGGCCAGGAAACACACTGGCTCATGCCTTTGCACCTGGGCCAGGCCTGGGAGGAGATGCTCACTTTGATGAGGATGAACGCTGGACTGATGCTAGCAATATAGGTACAGCATCCTAAATCTCTTCCACTACATATCCTTTTTAAAATCCTGAACTTTTTATATTTAACTATCTTTAATTTGACAATTGAAAGCAATTAATAATAGTTATTGAGCGCTTTCTAACTGCCACCTCTGTGCTTTAAATGCATTATTGCATTTAATATGCTCATAATGCTCCATATATAGAAGACAGACACTCAGGCTACAGAGTCAACAAATGTTGGGTTCAATTTGCTTTACCTCTACCAATTACTCACTTTGTGTCTTTGGGCAAGTTATTTAATTTCTCTGAGCCTCAGTTTCCTTATCTATGAAATGGGACTATAAATAATTCCTACCTCACAGGATTGCTGTTGGAATTAAATGAGATAATGCTTATGCAGTGCTTAGCACAGTGCTTGGTATATATTAATAATTCAATAAATTATAGCTCTTCTATATATAACTCCAAAATAAGTTTTTTAATTGAAGGTGAAAGAGGAGCAGAGACTATGATATTTGAGAAGTATATACAGTTCTGATATTATTCACTGTTTTTCAGAAAGAACCCACACCATAACCCAGCCTATCATATTCATCACTTTACAAAGTAGAAGATCATAGACAAAACAAAAAACTAATGAAGAGGAGCTCTAGAGAAATAATCCTAACTGGAGACAATGCTTTTTTTCTTTTTTTTTTACATCTTTATTGGAGTATAATTGTTTTACAATGGTGTGTTAGTTTCTGCTTTATAAAAGTGAATCAAATCCCACCCCTCCAGACAGCCACAAAGAACCGAGCCGGTTTCCCTGTGCCATGCGGCTGCTTCCCACTGGCTATCTACCTTACGTTTGTTAGTATATATATGTCCATGTCTCTCTCTCGCCCTAACACAGCTCACCCTTCCCCCTCCCCATATCCTCAAGTCTGTTCTCCAGTAGGTCTCTGTCTTTATTCCTGTTTTACCCCTAGGTTCTTCATAACATTTTTTTTTCTTAAATTCCATATATATGTGTTAGCATACATACGGTATTTGTCTTTCTCTTTCTGACTTACTTCACTCTGTATGACAGACTCTAGGTCCATCCACCTCATTACAAATAGCTCAATTTTGTTTCTTTTTATGGCTATTATTCCATTGTATATACGTGCCACATCTTCTTTACACATTCATCCGATGATGGACACTTAGGTTGTTTCCATCTCCGGGCTATTGTAAATAGAGCTGCAATGAACATTTTGGTACATGACTCTTTTTGAATTATGGTTTTCTCAGGGTATATGCCCAGTAGTGGGATTGCTGAGTCATATGGTAGTTCTATTTGTAGTTTTTTAAGGAACCTCCATACTGTTCTCCATAGTGACTGTACCAACTCACATTCCCACCAGCAGTGCAAGAGTGTTCCCTTTTCTCCACACCCTCTCCAGCATTTATTGTTTCCAGATTTTTTGATGATGGCCATTCTGACTGGTGTGAGATGATATCTCATTGTAGTTTTGATTTGCATTTCTCTAATGATTAATGATGTTGAGCATTCTTTCATGTGTTTGTTGGCAGTCTGTATATCTTCTTTGGAGAAATGTCTATTTAGGTCTTCTGCCCATTTTGGGACTGGGTTGTTTGTTTTTTGTTATTGAGCTGCATGAGCTGCTTGTAAATTTTGGAGATTAATCCTTTGTCAGCTGCTTCATTTGCAAATATCTTCTCCCATTTTGAGGGTTGTCTTTTGGTCTTGTTTATGGTTTCCTTTGCTGTGCAAAAGCTTTGAAGTTTCATTAGGTCCTATTTGTTTATTTTTGTTTTTATTTCCATTTCTCTCGGAGGTGGGTCAAAAAGGATCTTGCTGTGATTTATGTCATAGAGTGTTCTGCCTATGTTTTCCTCTAAGAGTTTTATAGTTTCTGGACTTGCATTTAGGTCTTTAATCCATTTTGAGTTTATTTTTGTGTATGGTGTTAGGGAGTGAGCTAATCTCATACTTTTACATATACCTGTCCAGTTTTCCCAGTACCACTTATTGAAGAGGCTGTCCTTTCTCCACTGTACATTTTTTAAAAGGTGGCTACTGGTTACTGGCCCTGAAAGTGAAATGAGTACTTGTGTTTGGCAATGGGAATTCACCACTACAGTGATGCCTTGCCATGAAAATCTAACCTATGTAAAATTATGACACTGTTTCCGTTTCACATCTTGCATACCTTTTTCATTCTTCCTTCTTCCCACTCAAGGTAAGCTAAAGACAGCGTCCTTCAATCTAATGCACCACAATTGGAACTCTGGCCACTCAAACACATTCACACCTTCCCCCTTATTTGCAAAGACTTTCTATGAGTCTGAGGGAGAGAGAGCTCATACATAATACACTTTAACAAATCAAAAGCACATCCCAGCATCACCTGGAGTTCCTGCCTTATGGTCATGCTTTCTCAAAGCCAACTTTCTCTCTCCTGCTAGTCAAAGTCACTATCATTTATTGAATAGCCATTATTATTTTCCAGATATTGGGAAACTCATTATGACAAATCGACAAGGTAGGAATTATTATCTCCATTTAACAGATGAGGAACTGAGACTCAGAAATACCCATTAATTTGTGCAAAGTTGTCCAGCTAGTAAGTATCAGAGCTGGGTTTCAAAACCAGGTCTTTATATAATACTTATAAGCCTTTGCTTTCCTCTACAGAATACTGCTATCTGAGTGATTACATAAGAAGCAAATAGGCAGAAAAACATATTAAAAAAAAAAAAGGTGATGAGATTAAAGCACTACTGTTCTTTTCTTTAAAACTTTATTGAAGTATAGTTGATTTACAGTGTTGTGTTAATTTCTGCTGTACTGCAAAGTCATTCAGTTATACACATATTCTTTTTCATATACTTTTCCATTATGGTTTATCACAGGGTATTGAATAGAGTTCCCTGTGCTTTACAGTAGGAGCTTGTTGTTTATCCATTCTATATATAATGGTTTGCATCTGCTAATCCCAAACTCCCAATCCTTCCCTTCCACAGCCCCACCCCCTTGGCAACCATGAGTCTGCTCTCAATGTCTGTGAGTCTGTTTTTGTTTCATAGATATGTTCATTTGTGTCATATTTTAGATTCCACATATAAGTGATATCAGATGGCATTTGTCTTTTTCTTATTTCACTTAGTATGATATCTCAGGTCCATCCATGTTGCTGCTAATGGCATTATTTCGTTATTTTCTATGGCTGAGTAGTATTCCATCATATAAATGTACCACATCTGTGGGGTTTTTTTAACATCTTTATTGGAGTATAATTGCTTTACAATGGTGTGCTAGTTTCTGATGTATAACAAAATGAATCAGCTATACATATACATATAACCCCATATCTCCTCCTTCTTGCGTCTCCCTCCTACCCTCCCTATCTCACCCCTCTAGGTGGTTAAAAGCACTGAGCTGATCTCCCTGTTCTATGTGGCTGCTTTCCAATAGCTCTCTATTTTACATTTGGTAGGGTATATATGGCCATGCCACTCTCTCACTTACCCTTGTCCTCCCCCCCATGTCCTCAAGTCCATTCTCTATGTCTGCATCTTTATTCCTGTCCTACTCCGAGGTTCTTCAGAACACTTTTTTTTTTTTAAGATTCCATATATATGTGTTAGCATACGGTATTTGTTTTTCTCTTTCTGACTTATTTCATTCTGTATGACAGAATATAGGTCCATCCACCTCGCTACAAATAACTCAATTTCGTTTCTTTTTATGGCTGAGTAATATTCCATTGTATATAAGTGCCACATCTTTTTACCCATTCATCTGTCGATGGACACTTAGGTTGCTTCCTGGCTACTGTAAATAGTGCTGCAATGAATACTGGGTACATGGCTCTTTTTGAATTACGGCTCTCTGGATATATGCCCAGCAGTGGGATGCCCAGCAGTGGGTAGTTCTATTTTTAGTTGTTTAAGGAACCTCCATAGTGTTCTCTGTAGTGGCTGTATCAATTTACATTCCCGTCAACAGTGCAAGAGTGTTCCCTTTTCTCCACACCCTCTCCAGCATTTATTGTTTCCAGATTTTTTGATGATGGTCATTCTGACTGGTGTGAGGTGATACATCATTGTAGTTTTGATTTGCATTTCTCTAATGATTAGTGATGTTGAACATCCTTTTATGTGTTTGTTGGCAATCTGTATATCTTCTTTGGAGAAATGTCTGTTTAGGTCTTCTGCCCATTTTTGTACTGGGTTGTTTGATTTTTTGATATTGAGCTGCATGAGCTGCTTGTATATTTTGGAGATTAATCTTTTGTCAGTTGCTTCATTTGCAAATATTTTCTCCCATTCTGAGGGTTGTCTTTTGGTCTTGTTTATGGTTTCCTTTGCTGTGCAAAAGCTTTTAAGTTTCATTATGTCCCACTTGTTTATTTTCGTTTTTATTTCCATTTCTCTAGGAGGTGGGTCAAAAAGGATCTTGCTGTGATGTATGTCATAGAGTGTTCTGCCTCTAGGTTTTCCTCTAAGAGTTTTATAGTTTCTGGCCTTACATTTAGGTCTTTAATCCATTTGGAGTTTATTTTTGTGTATGGTGTTATGGAGTGTTCTAATTTCATTCTTTTACATGTAGTTGTCCAGTTTTCCCAGCACCACTTATTGAAGAGGATGTCTTTTCTCCATTGTATATTCTTACCTCCTTTGTCAAAGATAAGGCGACCATAGGTGCGTGGGTTTATCTCTGGGCTTTCTATCCTGTTCTATTGGTCTATATTTCTATTTTTGTGCCAGTACCATACTGTCTTGATTACTATAGCTTTGTACTGTAGTCTGAAGTCAAGGAGGCTGATTTCTCCAGCTCCATTTTTCTTTCTCAATATTGCTTTGGCTATTTGGGGTCTTTTGTGTTTCCGTAAAAATGTGAAATTATTTGTTCTAGTTTGTGAAAAATGTCATTGGTAATTTGATAGGGATTGCATTGAATCTGTAGATTGCTTTGGGGAGTATAGTCATTTTCACAATGTTGATTCTTCCAATCCAAGAACATTGTATATCCCTCCATCTGCTTGTATCCTTTTTCATTTCTTTCATAAGGGTCCTATAGTTTTCTGCATACAGGTCTTTTGTCTTCTTAGGTAGGTTTATTCCTAGATATTTTATTCTTTCTGTTGCAGCAGTAAATGGGAGTGTTTCCTCAATTTCTCTTTCAGATTTTTCTTCATTATTGTATAGGAATGCAAGAGATTTCTGTGCATTAATTTTGTATCTTGCTACTCTACCACATTCATTGATTAGCATTAGTAGTTTTCTGGTAGCATCGTTAGGATTCTCTATGTATAGTATTATGTCATCTGCAAACAGTGACAGTTTTACTTCTTCTTTTCCAATTTAGATTCTTTTTATTTCTTTTTCTTCTCTGATTGCTGTGGCTAAAACTTCCAAAACTATGTTGAATAATAGTGGTGAGAGTGGGCAACCTTGTCTTCTTCCTGATCTTAGTGGAAATGGGTTCAGTTTTTCACCATTGAGAACGATGTTGGCTGTGGGTTTGTCATATATGGCCTTTATAATGTTGACATAAGTTCCCTCTATGACTACCTTCTGGAGGGTTTTTATCATAAATGGGTGTTGAAGTTTGTCAAAAGCTTTTTCTGCATCTATTGAGATGATCATATGGTTTTTATTCTTCAGATTGTTAATATGGTGTATCTCACTGATTGATTTGAGTATATTGAAGAATCCTTGCATTCCTGGGATAAACCCCACTCAATCATGGTGTATGATCCTTTTAATGTGCTGTTGGATTTTGTTTGCTAGTATTTTGTTGAGGATTTTTGCATCTATGTTCATCAGTGATATTGGCCTGTAGTTTTCTTTCTTTGTGATATCCTTGTCTGGTTTTGGTATCAAGATGATGGTGGCCTCGTAGAATGAGTTTAGGAGTGTTCCTCCCTCTGCTATATTTTGGAATAGTTTGAGAAGGATAGGTGCTAGCTCTTCTCTAAATGTTTGATAGAATTTGCTTATGAAGCCATCTGGTCCTGAGCTTTTGTTTGTTGGAAGATTTTTAATCATAATTTCAATTTCAGTGCTTGTGATTGGTCTGTTTATATTTTCTATTTCTTCCTGGTTCAGTCCCAGAAGGTTGTGCTTTTCTAAGAATTTGTCCATTTCTTCCAGGTTGTCCACTGTATTGGCATAGAGTTGCTTGTAGTAATCTCTCATGATCTTTTGCATTTCTTCAGTTTCAGTTGTTACTTTTTCATTTCTAATTCTGTTGATTTGAGTCTTCCCTTTTGTCTTGATGAGTCTGGCTCATGGTTTATCAATTTTGTTTATCTCTCAAAGAACCAGCTGTTAGTTTTATTGATCTTTGCTATTGTTTCCTTCATTTATTTCTGATCTGATCTTTATGATTTCTTTCCTTCTGCTAACTTTGGGGTTTTTTTTGTTCTTCTTTCTCTAATTGCTTTAGGTGTAAGGTTAGGTTGTCGATTTGAGATGTTTCTTGTTTCTTGAGGTAGGATTGTATTCCTATAAACTTCCCTCTTAGAACTGCTTTTGCTGCATCCCATAGGTTCTGGGTCATCGTGTTTTCATTTTCATATGTTTCTAGGTATTTTTTGATTTCCTCTTTGATTTCTTCAGTGATCTCTTGGTTATTTAGTAGTGTATTGTTTAGCCTCCATGTGTTTGTATTTTTTACAGATTTTTTCCTGAAATTGATATCTAGTCTCATAATGTTGTGGTTGGAAAAGATACTTGATATGATTTCAATTTTCTTAAATTTACCAAGGCTTGATTTGTGACCCAAGATATGATCTTACCTAGAGAATGTTCCATGAGCACTTGAGAAGAAAGTGTATTCTGTTTTTTTTTGGATGGAATGTCCTATAAATATCAATTAAGTCCATCTTGTTTAATGTATCATTGAAAGCTTGTGTTTCCTTATTTATTTTCATTTTGGATGATCTGTCCATTGGTGAAAGTGAGGTGTTAAAGTCCCCTACCATGACTGTGTTACTGTTGATTTCCCCTTTCATGGCTGTTAGCATTTGCCTTATGTATTGAGGAAAGCACTACTATTCTGATTCCTCTTCTAAACCTTCCGCCCTTGTGAAGGCCTGGAAACAAATAAGCAAACTATGGAGAATTTAAACAGTTAGGTATTTTATAGTTATTTTTATTATTATCTATTTTGATTTTATTATATATATAGCTATTTTTTTTACAGTTACTGTATGTCTCTTTTGCTGCAGGAATTAATTTCCTGTATGCTGCAACTCATGAACTTGGCCATTCCTTGGGTCTGGATCATTCATCTGATCCTAATGCTGTGATGTATCCAACTTATGGAGAAGGCGATTACAAGAATTTCAAACTTTCACAGGATGATATCAATGGAATTCAGAAATTATATGGTAATATTTATGATTTCCATATTTCCAATGTCTCCTTAAGACATTGCCTCCTTTGGGTAGGCTTGAATGAGAAAGGCTGGGAAATAGGTATTTACTTGGAAAAACACACTGGAATTTTTATATCTAAAAGCCTATTGAGGGGAGAAATTTGAGACATTAGATACTTGAAATTTAATCATGCTATTTTATACTATGAGGATATTGATCTTAAGTTTTAAGTAATACAGTATCATTTGGTGAAATCATGAAAATGACGCTTTCAAACGTTTTTTGTAAGCTGCCACTCACTCTTCTTTCTTACTTGGTTCAAATATTTTAGGGAGCCTCCCCCATAGGGACGGACAGAGGAACATAACACCTTCCCCCGTAGCTTCCCGCTCCCAAGGGTTTGGCCCTAAGTGCTTAAAAGTTACCCAATTTTTCCTGCCTGTATATATGCATAGGGAAATGGGTTAACCATAGACAGTGACTTCTTATTATTGCTGGTCATGACGGGTATGAATATACCATGTCCCAATCTACACTTTTTTGTTTTAATCAAGTTCCAAATTCAGTTTAAAAGAATAAACTGATTTGTATTTGCTTGATCAAGTCAGAAAGAGTAATGTGAGAAAGGAATCAAAGGACAAGGATAAAAAGCCATGTCTCTAGATAAATATGAGAATAGTAAGAGTCAAAGAAGCTAAATAAATCGTCCAAGGACAAGAGGCTGCTGAGTTCTTGAACAAAGATTCCAAGCCAGGGCTGCATGATTTCACATTCTTTCTACTTCATATTTCAGCCTATCACTACTTAATATGCTTCTAAAAGCAATTTGGAAAAGAAAATACATACAGAATGATATCTTTAAGTACACAGATATAATTAAACCTTTCCAGCAAATTACCAGGATGATAAGAATATTAGGCAAAAAGATAACATAAGAGTCTCTGAATGTTCAGAAGAGCAATGAAAGTGCTTCCACATAATAAATAATGTAATGTCCTCAGGGGGAAATTACTCCTGTAGGATAATGGATTTAAGCTGTCCGTTGAACCTATAACTTACTATCCATCAGCATCTCCCAAACTGTGTTCCCAGAACACTGGTCCTACCAGACAATTCCCCAAAAAAAGATGCTTTGGAGATACAAGTTCAAAAACCACTACCTACTGTATTTAAAGTGCACAGGATGTTAAAAGGGATCTAACAAACTGTCATTTAACTCAGTGCTTCCCAAATTATAATCCTTTTTGTGGCACACCCATTGAGCCCTCTCAGAATAGCATTTCAGAGAAATTTGGAAAATACCATTAACTGTACCACAAAGTTCTGACTTAAGGAGCTGCTGCTGTCCAAAAAAGTTCACGGAACACTGACAATTGTTGGTAAAGTCAACACCAACAAAACAGAAAATAGTACCTCCCCTTATATAAAACTATGGAACTTACAGAATACTCTATGGCATGTATAACTATCTTTGAACCTTAAGAAAATTAGAAAGGGCCTGAAAAATGTTCTTCGGCAGACTGATTAGATTTAACATAAAGAAGATGGATTAGTGCATTAAATCCTTAAGTATTAGACAGTGAAGTGCCTCTAGTCAAAGTTGGAAAGAGGTAGCTTCTGGACAAATGAAAGTAAGATTTAATTACATAGGTTTTTTTTTGTTTTTTTTGTTTTTTTTGTTTTTTGCGGTACGCGGGCCTGCTCACTGTTGTGGCCTCTCCCGCTGCAGAGACAGGCTCTGAACGCGCAGGCCCAGCGGCCATGGCTCATGGGCCCAGCCGCTCCGCGGCACGTGGGATCCTCTCAGACCGGGGCACGAACCCGTGTCCCCTGCATCGGCAGGCGGACTCTCAACCACTGCACCACCAGGGAAGCCCTACATAGGTTTTTAATGTAGGTAGTTTATTAATACAAGAAGTGATGTGAGCAGAAAATATAAATTCAAAAGAATGTGGTTAAACTCATGGATATAAAATTCCCAATGTTCCTTTCAGAATAATAAAAATAATAGCTAAAATGCATCAAGTTTTTATAGTGTACCAGGCATTTCATGTGCAATAGCTTATTTAATTCAACAATCCAATGAGTTGTTACTGTCCTCATTTTACAGGCTAGTAATCTAACATGAAGAGAAGCTAAGTAATAACTTACCCAAGATCACATGGCTGGTAAAATTATAGAGTGAAAAGACAGGGTGCAAAGATATCTGACCACCCAGGGACTACACTCCATACAGTGTTGCCTTTTTAGCCTTTGGATGTTGTTCTTCAGAACCGTTGTCCCAGGCACAGAAACTGGGCTGGGTGAATGACGGACTGTACATGCAGTGACATTTCTTGTGTTTTTATAGTCTTAGGATTTTTAAATATGTTTTATACGTTGTCAGAATGTTCTTATTTTGTCTCTTCACAGGAAAGAGAAATGTTTCAAGAAAAAATTAGAAACTTCAGGGAGAACACACATTCATTCATTGGATTCTATATAGTTGTTCCCAACCAGAATTAAAGAACACTGTTGCTGCACTCCATTTACCCCTTGCTGCCTCCACCCTTGTATTGTGGTTGGTTTTTGTACATCTCTCTCCCCCTCCGGGGATAAACCCTACTATGACATTACTATGTCTTACTCATCTATGACTCTCCTCAAGCAACATGCACTTGGTGGATGTCAATAAATGTTAAATACATAGATAAATAAAATTTTTATTCCATGGTAAAATGATTTCTATTTGGAAGTACTGTTTCTGTGGCAAGAGAAGATATGCTAAGACTAAGACCAGAAAAAATAATTAAATAACTCCACCACATTATTTTGGGACTTCAGCTGCACCTCACCCTATCACCAGTTGGGTAAGGTATAGTATAGTATAGTATAGTATAGTATAGTATAGTACAGTATAGTATAAACCAAGATAGTATAACCCAAAGGTACCTTAAATTCCTCTCATCCTTTGGTCCAATCCCTCACTCTGAGTATTCTGGGAAGTCCAAATCTTCCCACAAAATGTGTGTGAATTCCCAGGGATTTACATTCTCACAATCCCTTCTGGCACCAAGTTCCTGCCCCTGAACTGACTTCATGGCATCTCTCCGACCACAGCTGCTCTGTGTTCCCTTTCCTCTGCCCCATCACAACCCAAATATCAATCTCACCCTCTTCTCTTTTACTTTCTCCAAACCAGTCCTACAAGGCTTTTGTGAGATTGTTGACACTGCTGAAGATTTGCATCAATGGTGAGATTTTACACTGCACAAGGACAATGAAACTGAACTAAACTCAAATTGGATATTATTCTCACACTTCAAATCCTTTACCCATCCCAGCACCAGGAATTTCCCACTGGCCACCTACCTCTGCAGGCTCCAACCTCCTACCACATCTCTCCCTAATCCTCAAATCTCTAAACCCCAGTCCTTCTGACTTCCCTCAGAAACTCATTTCCTGAGGTTCAGGTAGCTCTCCCTCTCCGTGCACAGAGACTCGCTACTGTGTTTCTGTGGGAAAAACACTCTCTATGCGGGGCTTAACCCTTTAGCAGGACACAGAGCTGGCAAAGGCTTTTCCATTTCAGCTGTTCCTCCTCCATATTCCCTGCACCCATGCATGGGTTTCTCTACAAATAGAGGGATAAATAATTGTAATTTACTTTCTTACTGATACAAATTATGCCACACATAAGCACACTGAAAAGATGTATTCATTTTTAAAAATTTCATTTAAGGATTTTTTTTCACCCAAAATGGATCAATAATCCAAAACTCAGAAATACCACCAAAACCATTAAGGAGCCATTCCAGGGACAGATAAAATGAGGGGGGAATCTACAACCTAGGCAAAATGAGTTATATATTTAAAGACTCTCTTAAAACATAAGGGAATAGGTCTATAATAAAAATGAAAAGGAAGAAGTCATTAACTTTAATTTCTTCATTTTGTAGATGATAAAACAGATCAAGAGAGGTTAAATTTCCATAAATTTTGCAGTAAACAAACGTGTCCTGTGATTAAAGCATTTTGTTTGTTTGCCTGTTTGCATTTTGGTTTGGGCAGCAGAAGGCAATATCTATCTTGTAGCTGAAATGGATATTGTTTTTACCTGCCCAGCATCCCTTCACCCTAATTTTTGGGACAGGGACAGTCTTTCCCCTTTGCATATTATCTTAGTGAGACATACTTTAATATGCCACATGCTGCCAAGGAAGGGAGTACAGGACCCAAGTTTGGCCTATCAGACACTCCCTCTTAAAACACCAGACAGACACTGATTCACCCTGGTAGTGGGTTTTGGAAACACCACCTATTCATTCCTGCACCCAGATAAATCTCTGAAGCTGCCTTGGGTCCTGTCCTACAAACAGCTTAGGTACAGGGCGTCTCTTCCAGGTTTTGCAGCTGACTGCATTGCCTTCTAATAAATTTTGTCTTTTGCTATGTTAGCAAGAGTCAGTTTATATCTGTTGCTTGCAAATCCCTGATACAGTAGCTTGAATGGCTCTCCTATGGTATCTGATATATGGACTCTGTTATATATCTCACCACATACTCCAATATTAACTCTATGAAGTTAAGCACTAACTGAGCATAGAAGTTGAATTTTCTTATTCCTATCCAAAAACCATAAAGCTGACTTCTAAAGAGAAATTTTGCCTAGAAAATAAGGAACCATGTTCTTTTTTTTAAAATTGTGGTAAAATACACATAACGTAAAATTTATCAACTTAACCATTTTTAAGTATATAGTTCAGTATTAAGTATATTCACATTGTTGTACAAGGGTAAATGTTCTTACCATTAGCATTATTAGCATGTTCAACTGAATAATTCTTTGTTAGAGGCTATTCCGTGCATTGTAGGATGCTCAGCAGCATCCCCTGGCCTCTCCCCACTAGATGCCAGTAAAACATCCTCAGTTGTGGAAACCAAAGATGTCTTCAGACATTGCCAAATGAACCCTGAGGGGCAAAATAGCCCCCAGTTGAGATCCATGGAGCTAAAGAAAATAAATTCCTATTTCACTGCATTATACTCAATGTCCCTTTTTACCTTTCTTTATCCCTACCATCTGGTAATCCTGTGTCATCCCATGGGAAAGGAAAACCAATAAAAGATTAATGTGGCTTTGTCTGTTTTTGACACTTATTTGAGGAAAGGACTGTCATAATTTAAGGAATAAAACCAACTGTATGCCAAAGCCAAGATGATGTATATTTATAGAAGTTCACAAAACTTGTTTGTATTCTGTCAATTATTTATATTGTTATCTTTTCTAATTTTAATGTCAAACTTCAGTTTAAGATAAAGGGCTGAGCACATGAATTTGTCTTCACTCCCCTCTGAGTCTCCATTTAATTGGTAGTAGGGCAATAAAACAGAATAGGCGGAAGAAGTCTATCCATATACAAGGAATTTCAATAAATTTCTGACGACCTAACACAGCTGATAGGTGAAACATATCAGACTTAGCCTGGGATATATGAAGAGGTCTCAGGTGGAAATGGGAGTTAACTATGGTTACAGGATGAAATGTAAATTTGATCAATCATGACAAGGTAAAAATGTAGGAAGTTGGAGTACATTGCCAATTTCACATATTATAAAACATACATGTTTACATATTAACATTGTTAAAAATAAGATGACATCTTGCAGCTGGGGCTGGCAGTTCTCCAGAAGATTTGGGTTTGCTTCTGCCAATCACATGGAGCCCTATCAACCTGAGATCACTTTATATTACATCATTTGCTTGGGGTTGTTCAGATTACACTGTTCATGTGAATTCAGTCAGCAAATCTGTAGGAGTACCAGCTTGGAGACCACATATTCAGAAAGTATGTCTTTTTCCTCTCAGTACTATGACTGAGGAAGCCATGTGCCCTTGCTGCCTTGTTGGTGTTGCAGGTTTATTTCTCTTTTATCCTTGCACTGAAAGACCAGCCATTTGGTCTCCCAGCTTTAAGTCAGGATCCCCTGTTAGAATCTGCTTCTTGAACATCTTTTCTTTTTTCATAGTACACAAAGAGGTGGTTTCATCCTACAATAGATGACATTTTAATTCATCAAAATGTGCTAATTGAAATACGAAGTTTAGATGTAGTATGTGAAAAGACACAAAACTTTGTACAGTAATCTTCCCTTATTTTAAATGTCACTTTTCCAGAACTGTTGATTTCTTGTCAGTCTTTTTAGGGATAAACACAAATAACAGTCACCTTCAGGATGTTGACTGCTTCCCCTGACAGTCCTTATTCTCTGAGAAGTGCCACCGACCCACAGTGGACCTCAGGCGGCAAGTGTGTACTATCCCACCTCCTGCCACAGGTGTCTGGAACAAGGGCAGACACCCACCTCAGGTAAGGCCCTTTAGGTATCTTCTCCAGGGGGACTGTGATTCCACTCACTTATTTATTCAATAATATTTATTGAGTGTTTACCATGTTCCAGGCACTGTTTAACCTTGAGGATATAATTCCAAACAAAGAAAATCACTATGCCCATGGATCCCACAAACTCACCAAAAACAATGAACAGAGAGACCCAGAGACTGGGATTTCTGAGCTGAGCCTTGTTACTGGTGAGATTCTATAGGAAAGATCCATAAATTCCTGTGGCTAAAGATGTCAGAAATTCTGAAGTGCTTTCATTTCCCAAGGCCTTGTTGTTCAATAGTTTTCTGGATTCCATAGGCAGTCTAATGTCCTCCCAATAAATCTCCTTTTTAACTAAGCTAATACCAAAACAAACAAGTCCAACAATTAAGAGAAATAGTATAATATAGGCATCTTCTTCCTCCCTTCACTATCATCATCTACCTTTTTTGCCATGAAACCTTCCAGATAAATGGACACCAACAATACAGAACAAAGATCAGATCAAAGTGACTGAAGTGGTGTAGACTGTGCCAGCCCAGTGTGAAGCTAACCAAAGCTTCTCTTACTTTGTTGTCATTGCCATTGCTGATAATGTAAAAATAATGATATGTAATGAAAAGAGTATTGAACTGTATCTGAAGTTCTGTTTTGATCCTGGCTATGTTCTAACAGATAGTAAGGAAGCCTTGGGCTTCCTTATCTTCTCTTGGCTATGTGCTATCCTTTGTTTTAATTCTCTCACTTCATAAAGCAGGACTTAAGATCTAGAATTCAATGATCAACTAAGGTTTCACTCTTGACTAAATTTACCTATCAATTTGATCAGGAAAAACAAGGATATGAAGGTAAACGTGTGCCATCAGAATCACTCACTGAGGCTCTACAAGGGAAACAACCCTAGTTTACAGCACTCAAAGAAGATACAAATATATATATATATATGTATATATCACTTTAAAATACACAAGCAAAATCAAGTAGTTAACTGAACTGCATATATATATATATATATATATATATATAGGCATCTCCTTTTCTTCACCTGGCAATCCTACAGTTTTTCACACCTCAACCTTGACATTCCCATCCCCAAAAGACCTCCACTTGACCTCACACTCCCCTACACCTGCCTAGCTTCCCCTCTTATGATTTTCCATGGTACCAAACAGGTACCCCTCACAGTCATCTTTTATCTCACTGAATTATAATCTTCTGATGAATTATGACAATATCCACTAGATTGGAAGCTCCTTGATGAAACTGAATATGTTTTTGTGTAAAGAAAAATTATTCCTGAAACACAATGAAAGGTTCACTCACAGAAACCTCTCATTTAGGTTGTGTCCAAATTAATAAATCATTCAAACACTTCTAAAAGACATAAGATCAAGCTATACATTAGAATGTAATTGGATTGATGCCCTAGAAATTATGAAAAAGAAAACAAAACTTTACAAAGAAACACAGAGGAGGATTCTGGGAAGATGGTGGAGTAGGAAGCATCAGAAATGTATCTCCCCACCTAGACAAAAAAATGCACTGGCAAACTCTGTTTGATGCAACTCGTTTGGAACTGTGGAGTCTATTGAAGGCGTGAAACTTCCAGGGGAAGGCTTGGACAGTAAATTACAGTCAATATTGGTCAATTTCAGCTCTTAGTATATTGGTAGCTGCCCACCTCTCAGCCCCATGGCAGGGAGCTGTGCACATCCTCCTGGAGCAGCCTGTACACAGCTTGCACACAGCTGTGGGAGTGAGGGTGTCCTCCAAGTACTAGAGATCTGATATCTTATCACTGACTGCTGCTTCTCATCACACAGGTGCAGACAAAAAGGCAACAGCCATTGTGGTTGCAATTCCTCCCATCATTGCAAGTCCCTCTCACTCCTGCCAAAGTGACTTCCAGCTGCTTTAAAGGATCAGTAATTTTTTTCTCCCTCATTTTTGTCTTTTTTCCCTATTGGGAGTCAGATAGAAGACTAGGAAATTCAAAAGCAACTGTATATCTAGGGAATATTAGAAAGTTACCACACATGCCCCGGAGAAGGTGCAGGCTCAGAAAAGACATAAGAAAATCTTATATTGCACCACAGGCAGATCCTTGGAACAGAGACAGTCTATAACAATAAAAAATAAATAAACAAAAACAAAGAATTAGCCAACACTGTGAAAGACAGAGAATCAGATTTCCAGTTACCACATTATTAGATTCAGCTGTCCAGTTTTCAACAACAACAAAGAAAAAAGAAAAAATCACAAGGCAATCAAAGAAACCACAAAGTATGACTCATTCAAAGGAAAAAAAAAATCTATCCCTGAGAAATACCTGATGGTGGACTTACTACAAAAATCTTTAAAGCAACTATCTTAAGATGATCAAACAACCAAAAGAAGACATGGGGAAAATCAAGAAAACAATGTATGAACAAAATGGAAATATCAATAAAGAAATGTTGAAAAGAAACCAAAAAGAAATTCTGGAGCTGTAAAGTAAAATCACTAAAATTTTAAAATTCACTAAAGGAGTTCAAAGAGATTTGAGTAGGCAGAAGAAAGAACCAGCAAACTTGAAAATAGGACAATGGAAATTATTAAATTATAGGAACAGAAAGAAAAAAGACTGAGGAAAAGTGACCATCAAGCAGACCAACATACACACTGTGGGAGTCCCAGAAGGAGACAAGAGAAAAGGACGTAGGAAATACTTGAAGAAATAATGGCCAACAACTTCCCAAATTTGATGAAAGACATGAATATAAATATCAAATAAATTCAACAAATTCCAAGTAGATAAATTTAAAGAAACCCACACCAAGACACATTTCAATCAAACTGAAAGGCAAAGACAAAGAGGGACTCTTGAAAGCAACAAGAGAGAAGCAACTCATCACATACAAGGGATCCTCAATCAGATTATAAGCAAATTTCTCATCAGAAATTTTGGAGATCAGATGTATTAACCTGATATATTCAAAGTGCTAAAAGAAAAAATACTGTCAACCAAGAACTGTATATCTGGTGAAACTGTCCTTCAAAAATGAGGGAAGGGAATTCTCTGGAGGTCCAGTAATTAGGAGTCAGTTCTTTCACTGCTGTGGGCCCGGGTTCAATCCCTGGTCGGGGAACTAAGATCCTGCAAGCTGCACAGTGCAGCCAAAAGAAAAAAAAGTGAGGGAAAAATTAAGACATTACCAAATGAAAGCAGAAGGCATTCATAACCACTAGACCTGCCTGCAAGAAATGCTTATAGGAGTCCCATAGGTTGAAGTGAAAGGACAGTAATTCAAAGCCATATGGATAAATAGAGATCTCAGTAATGTAAATATATGGCCAATTATATATTGTAATAATGACGTATAACTCCACTTTTTTTTTCTACATGATTTAAGAGACTAATTTTTTTTTTAATTATTAGTCTAAAACTAGGATTATTGTAACTTTGGTTTGTAACTCCACATTGTTTTCTACATAACTTAAGAGATTTTTAAAATTACTAGTTTATATTTTAGGACACACAATTGTATAAAGATGTAATATTGTGACATCAACAACTGAAAGCGGTGGAGATAAAACTGTTAAAGGAGAAAAGTTTTTGTATGTTATTGAAATTAAGCAAGTATAAATTAAAATTAGAGTGTTATAACTTTAGGATGTTAAATGTAATCCCCATGATAACCACAAAGAAAATAGCTCAATAATACACACAAAGGAAATGAAAAGAGAATTTAAATATTTCACTACTAAAAAGCAACTAAACATAAAAGAAGACAGTAATGCAAGAAATGAGGGACAAAAAATTATAAGGCATATAGAAAAAAAATAGCAAAATGGCAGAAGTAAGTTCCTCATCAGTAATTACTTTAAATGTAAACAGATCAAATTCTCCAATCAAAAACAGAGATTAGCCGAATGGATTTTTAAAAATATGATACAACTATGTACTGTCTACAGGAGACTCACTTTAGATCCAACGACACAAATATGTTGAAAGTGAAAAGATAGAAAAGTATATTCTACACAAATACTAACCAAAAGAGAGCAGGGGTGGCTATACTAGTAGCAGATAAAATATACTTTAAATGAAAAAAGTTTACAAGAGGGCTTCCCTGGTGGCGCAGTGGTTGAGAGTCCGCCTGCCGATGCAGTGGACACGGGTTCGTGCCCCGGTGCGGGAAGATCCTACATGCCGCGGAGCAGCTGGGCCCGTGAGCCATGGCCGCTGAGCCTGTGCATCCGGAGCCTGTGCTCCGCAACGGGAGAGGCCACAACAGTGAGAGGCCCACACACTGCAAAAAAAAAAAAAAAGTTTACAAGAGTCAAAGAAGGATATTATATATTAACAAAAGTTTGATACAGCAAGATTATATAACAGGGAGTTCCCTGGTGGTCTAGTGGTTAGGATTTGGAGTTTTCACTGCTATGGCCTGGGTTCAATCCCTAGTCAGGGAACTGAGATCCCACAAGCCACGTGGCACAGCCAAAAAAACCCAAATTCTTTGGGAGTTCCCCAGTGGTCCAGTGGTTAGGATTCGACACTTTCACTGCCATGGCCTAGGTTCAATCCCTAGTCGGGGAACTAAGATCCCACAAGCCACAAGGCACAGCCAAAAAAAAAAAAAAAGATTATATAACAATTATAAATATTGTACATCTAATAACAGATCATCAAAATATACAAAACAAAAATTGACAGAATTGAAGGGAGAAATAGATAGTTCTACGATAATAGTTGAAAACTTTAATGTCTCACTCTCAACAATGGATAAAACAACCAGGCAGAAGATAAGTAAGGAGACAGAACTTGAACAACACAATAAAAAAGCTAGATCTAAGAGAAATATTCAGAACACTCTAAACAACAACAGAAGATGCATTCTTCTCAAGAGCCATGAGATATTTTCCAGGACATGTGACCATATGCTAGGTCACAATAAGTCTCAACAAATTTTAAAAGATAGATATCATATAAAGTATCTTCTCAGACCACAACAGGATGCAGTTAGAAATCAATAACAGAAATAAAACTGGAAAATTTACAAATTTGTGGAAATAAAGCAACACACCTTTAAAAAGCCAATGAATCAAAGACAAAATCACAAGAGAAATTAGAAAATATTTAAATATTAATGAAAGTGAAAACACAGTATACCAAAACTTATGGGATGCAGCCAAAGGAGTGTTAAGGGGGAAATTTATAACTATAAATGCTTACATTAAAAAACAACAAATATCTCAAGTCAAAAACTTAACTTTACAACTTAAGGAACTAGATAAAGAAGAATGAACTAAACCAAAGCTAGCAGGATGAAAGATATAATAAAGGTTAGAGCAGAGATAAGTGAAACAGAGAATAGAAGAATAATACAGAAAATCAGTGAAGCCAAAAGTTGGTTCTTGAAAATGATCAACAAATGTAAAGTGGTAGAGCCATCTTGGAAGACAGTTTCGTGGTTTCTTACAAAACTAAACATAATCTTACCATACGATCCAGGAGTCACACTCCTTGGTATTTACTCCAAAAAGCTGAAAACTTGCATATGGATGTTCAAAACAGCTTTATTCATAATTGCCAAAATGTAGAAGCAACCAAGGTGTCCTTCAGTGGGTGAATGAATATACTGTGATTTATCCAGACAATGGAATATTATTCAGCACTAAAAAGAAATGAGCTACCAAGTCATGAAAAGACATGGAGAAAATGTAAATGCCTATTACTAAGTGAAAGAAGTCAATATGAAAAGGCTACATACTGTATTATTCCAGCTATATGACATTCTGGAAAAGGCAAAACTATGGAGACAGTAAAAAGATCAATGGTTCCCAGGAATGTGGGGAGGACAAGAGATGTTGGTGGAGCACAGGGGATTTTTTAGAGCAGTGAAAATACTTTGTGCGATGCCATAATGATGGATACATGTAATTATATACTTGTCCAAACCCATAGAATGTACAACAACTAAAGTAATGTTAACTGTAATGTAAACTATAGACTCTGGGTAATCTTGATGTGTCAGTTAAAGTTCATCAATCGTAACAAATGTGCCACTCTGGTGGGTGATGTTGATAACAGCGGATGCTATGTGTGTAAGGGGATAAGAGGTATGTGGGAAATCTCTGTACCTTCCACTCAATTTTGCTGTGATCTTAAGATGTCTCTTAAAAATAGTCTTAATTAAAAAAAACTATAGATTAAAAATAACATTACAAAAAGAAAATAAAATAACATTCAATCTGGACTGTTTAAAATAAAAAAATTGACAAACCTTTAGCTAGATGGACTAAGAAAAAAAGGAATAAGCCTCAAATTACTAAAATGAGCAATAAAAGTGGGGGCATTACTACTGATCCTAGAAAAATAAAAAGGATTATAAGAGAGTGCTATAAGTAATTCTACACCAAAAAAAAATGTATAACCTAGACTAAAGGGACAAATTCCTAGAAATGCAAAACATACCAAGATTAAACCATGAAGAAATAGAAAATCTGGATAGACTATAACTAGTAAGGAGATTAAATCACTAATCAAAAATCTCCTGATACAGAAAAGCCTTGGACCTGAGGGCTTCACCAGTGAATTCTATCAAACATTTAAAGAAGAACTAACATCGATCCTTCTCAAACTTTTCCAAAAATTGAAGAAAAAGGAACACTCCTTAACTCATTATATAAAATCAGCATTATCCTTCTATCAAAGCTAGACAAAGACACTACAAGAAAAAAAAAAAAAAAAACTACAGACCAATATTCCTTATAAAACTGATGCAAAAATTATCAGCAAAATACTAATAAACCAAATTTAGCAGCATATTAAAAGGATTATATACCATGACCAAGTGTGATTTATTTCTGGAATGCAAAGATGGTGCAACAATATGAAAATCAGTGTAATACACCACATTAACAGAAAAAAGGAAAAAAACTACATAATCATCTCAATCGATGAAAAGCACATGACAAAAATTTAACACATTTTTATGATAAAAGCACTCAACACACTAGGGATAGAAGGAAACTACCTCAACATAATAAAAGCCATATATGAAAAATCCACAGTGAATGTCATACTCAATGGCGAAAGACCTAGATCTTTTCCTCTAAAATCAAGAACAAGGTAAGAATTCCTGCTATTGCCACTTCTATTCAAATGGTACTAGAAGTCCTAAGCAGAGCAATTAGACAAGAAAAAGAAATAAAAGCCATCAAATTGGAAAGGAATAAGCAGAATTATCTCTATTCACAGATAATATAATCTTATATACAAAAAACCCTAAAGCTTATATACACACACATGCACACACACACCAAAAAAACCTGTTAGAACTAATAAACAAATTCAGAAAAGTAGCAGGATACAAAGTCAACACACAAAAATCAGTTGCATTTCTGTACATTAACAATAAACAATTCCAAAACGAAATTAAGAAAACAATTCCCTTAATAATAATATCAAAAAGGATAAAATAGGGCTTCCCCGGTGGTGCAGTCATTGAGAGTCTGCCTGCCAATGCAGGGGACAAGGGTTCAAGCCCTGGTCTGGGAGGATCCCACATGCCACGGAGCAACTAGGCTCATGAACCACAACTACTGAGCCTGCGCATCTGGAGCTTGTGCTCCACAACAAGAGAGGCTGCGATAGTGAGAGGCCCGTGCACCGAGATGAAGAGTGGCCCCCGTTTGCCACAACTAGAGAAAGCCCTCGCACAGAAACGAAGACCCAACACAGCCAAACATAAATAAATTAATTAATTTTTTTAAAAAAGGATAAAATACTTGGGAATTAACAAGGAAGTGAAAGGGTTGTACAATAAGAATTATAAACAATTTCTGAAAGAAATTAAAGAAGAGAAATAAATAAATGGGAAGATCCCATGTTCATGAATTGGAAGACTTAATATTAAGATGTCAGTACTACCCAAAGTGATCCACATATTTAATACAATCCCAATTAAAATTCCAATGACATTTTTTGCAAGAATAGAAAAACTCATCCTAAAATTCATATAAAATTTCAAGGTACTCTGAATAGCCAAAACAATCCTGAAAAAGAATAACAAAGCTAGGGAACTCATATTTCCTAATTTCAAAACTTACTAGATAGAGGATACAGTGGGGGAAGGGGAGGCTGGATGTAGTGAGAGAGTGGCATTGACATATATACACTACCAAATGTAAAACAGATATCTACTGGGAAGCTGCTGCATAGCACAGGGAGATCAGCTTGGTGCTTTGTGATGACTTAGAGGGTTGGGATAGGGAGAGTGGGAGGTAGGCTCAAGATGGAGGGGATATGGGGATATATATATATGCATATAGCTGATTCTTTTTGTTGTACAGCAGAAACTAACACAATATTGTAAAGAAATTATACTCCAATAAAGATGTATAAAAAATAAATAAATAAATTTTTTTTAAAAACTTACTACAAAGCTACAGTCATCAAAACTGCGACATTGGCATATAGACAGCCATTGAGACCAATGGAATAGAATAAAGAGTCCAAAAATAAACCTTCACATACGTGATCAAATGATTTTCAACAAGGGTGTCAAAATGATTCAATGGAAAGAATACAGTTCTCAACAAATGATGTTGGTAAAACTGAATATCCACATGCAAAAGAATGAAGCTGGACCCTTTCTTAACATCATATACAAAAATTAACTCAAAATGGATCCATGGTTTAAATGTTAAGACCTAAAATATAAAACTTTTAGAAGAAAACATAAGGACAGAAGTTTCACAACACAGGATTTGGCAATGATTTTTTGAATATGACATGAAAGACACAGACAAAAACAACAAAATAAACAAATTAGGCTTCATGAAAAATTTTAAATGTTGTGCATTAAAAGAGACTACCGGGCTTCCCTGGTGGCACAGTGGTTGAGAGTCCTCCTGCCAATGCAGGGGACACAGGTTCATGCCCCAGTCCGGGAAGATCCCACATGCCGTGGAGTGGCTAGGCCCGTGAGCCATGGCCACTAAGCCTGCGCGTCTGGAGCCTGTGCTCCACAACGGGAGAGGCCACAACAGTGAGAGGCCCGGGTACCACAAAAAAAAAAAAGAGAGAGAGACTACAAACAGAGTAAAAGGGCAATCCACAAAATGGGAGAAAATATTGGCAAATCACATATCTGATTAAAGAATAATATCCAAAATACACAGAGAACTCCTAAAATTCAATAATAAAACAAACAACCTGATTCAAAAATAGGCAAAGGACTTGAACAGACATTTCTCCAAAGAAGATATACAAATGGCCAATAAGCACTTGAAAAGATGCTTAACATCACTAATCATTAGGGAAATACAAATCAAAACTACAATGATATACCACCTCACACCCCTTAGGATGACTACTATCAAAAAAACAGAACGACAAGTGTTGGTAAGGATGCAGAGAAACTGGAACCCTTGGTGCACTGTTGGTGGGAATGTAAAATGGCACAGCTGTTGTGGAAAGCAGTAGGGTGGTCCTTCAAAAAATTAAAATTGGGAAGATTGGTTCAAGATGGTGGACTAGAAGGACATGCTCTCACTTCCTCCAACAAGAAAACTGGAATCACAACTAAATGCTGAACAATCATTGACAGGAAGACACTGGAACTCACCAAAAAAGATACCCCAAATCCAAAGACAAAGGAGAAGTCACAGTAAGATGGTAGGAGGGGCACAATCCCAATAAAATCAAATCCCATAACTGCTGGGTGGGTGACTCACAAACTGGACAATACTTATACCACAGAAGTCCACCCACTGGAGAGAAGGTTCTGAACCTGGGGGTCCGGCAATGGGAGGAGGAATTCCTAGACAATCAGACTTCGAAGGCTAGCAGGATTTGATTGCAGAACTTCGACAGGACTAGGGGAAACAGAGACTCCACTTTTGGAGGGCACACACAAAGTAGTGTGTGACTTGGGACCCAGGGGAAGGAGCAATGACCCCATAGGAGACTGAAGCAGACCTCCCTGCTAGTGTTGGAGGGCCTCCTGCAGAGGCAGGTGTGGCTCTGTCTCACTGTGAGGACAAGGAAACTAGAAGCAGAAGTTCTGGGACATACTCCTTGGCGTGAGCCATCCCAGAGTCTGCCATTAGCACGAGCAAAGAGCCTGGGTAGTCTCCAGTGTTGGGTCGCCTAAGGCCAAGCAACCAAAAAGGAGGGAACCGAGTCTCACACAACAGCAGTCAAACAGATTAAAGTTTTATGAGCTCTGCCCACTAGAGCAACAGCCAGCTCTACCCACCACCAGTCCCTCCCATCAGGAAACTAGCAGAAGCATCTCAGATAGTCTCATCCATCAGAGGGCAGACAGCAGAAGCAAGAAGAACTACAATCCTGCAGCCTGTGGAACAAAAACCACATTCACAGAAAGAAAGACATGATGAAAAGGCAGAAGGCTATGTACCAGATGAAGGAACAGGATAAAACCCCAGAAAAACAACTAAATGAAGTGGAGATAGGCAACCTTCCAGAAAAAGAATTCATAAAAATGATAGTGAAGATGATCCAGGACCTCGGAAAAAGAATGGAGGCAAAGATTGAGAAGATGCAACAAATGTTTAAAAAAAACCTAGAAGAACTAAAGAACAAACACCTAGAAGAAATAAAGAACAAACAAACAGAGATAAACAATACAATAACTGAAATGAAAACTACACTAGAAGGAATCAAGAGCAGAATAACTAAGGTAGAAGAACAGATAAGTGACTTGGAAGACAGAATGGTGGAATTCACTGCTGTGGAACAGAATAAACAAAAAAGAATGAAAAGAAATGAAGACAGCCTAAGAGACCTCTGGGACAACATTAAACGCAAAAACATTCTCATTAAAGAGGTCCCAGAAGAAGAGAGAAAGGACCAGAGAAAATATTTGAAGAGACTATAGTAGAAAACTTCCCTAACAACATGGGAAAGGAAATAGCCACCTAAGTCCAGGAAGCACAGCGAGTCCCATACTGGATAAACCCAAGGAGAAACACGCTGAGACACATAGTAATCATATTGACAAAAATTAAAGACAAAGAAAAATTATTGAAAGCAGCAAGGGAAAAATGACAAATAACATACAAGGGAACTCCCATAAGGTTAACAGCTGATTTCTCAGCAGAAACTCTACAAGTCAGAAGGGAGTGGCATGATATACTTAAAGTGATGGAAGGGAAGAACCTACAACTAAGATTACTCTACCCAGCAAGGATCTCATTCAGATTCAATGGAGAAATCAAAAGCTTTACAGACAAGCTAAGAGAATTCAGCACCACCAAACCAGCTCTATAACAAATGCTAAAGGAACTTCTCTAAGTGAGAAACACAGGAGAAGTAAAGGACCTACAAAAACAAACCCAAAACAATTAAGAAAATGGTCATAGGAACATACATATCGATAATTACCTTAAACATGAATGGATTAAATGATCCAACCAAAAGACACAGGCTTTCTGCATGGATACAAAAGCAAGACCCATATATATGCTGTCTACAAGAGACCCACTTCACACCTAGGGACAAATAAAGACTGAAAGTGAGGGGATAGAAAAAGATATTCCATGCAAATGGAAATAAAAAGAAAACTGGAGTAACAATACTCATATCAGAAAAAATAGACTTTAAAATAAAGAATGTTACAAGAGACAAGAAAGGACAATATAAAATGATGAAGGGATAAAACCAAGAAGAAGATATAACAACTGGGCTTCCCTGGTGGCGCAGTGGTTGAGAGTCCGCCTGCCGATGCAGGGGATGCGGGTTCGTGCCCCAGTCCGGGAGGATCCCACATGCTGCGGAGCAGCTGGGCCCGTGAGCCATGGCTGCTGAGCCTGCGCGTCCAGAGCCTGTGCTCCGCAACGGGAGAGGCCACAACAGTGAGAGGCCCGCGTACCGCAAAAAAAAAAAAAAAAAAAGAAGATATAACAATTATAAATATATATGCACCCAAAACAGGAGCACCTCAATACATAAGGCAACTGCTAACAGCTACAAAAGAGGAAAATGACAGTAACACAATAATAGTGGGGGACCTTTAACACAACACTTACACCAATCGACAGATCATCCAAACAGAAAATTAATAAGGAACAACAAGCTTTAAATGACACAATAGACCGGGTATATTTAATTGATATTTATACGACATTCCATCCAAAAACAGAAGATTACACTTTCTTCCCACATGCGCAAGGAACATTCCCCAGGATAGATCATATCTTGGGTCACAAATCAAGCCTCAGTAAATTTAAGAAAATTGAAATCATATCAAGCATCTTTTCCAAACACAACACTATGAGACTAGATATCAATTACAGGAAAAAATGTGTAACAAATACAAACACATGGAGGCTAAACAATACATCACTAAATAACCAAGAGATCACTGAAGAAATCAAAGAGGAAGTCAAAAAATACCTAGAGACAAATGACAATGAAAACATGATGATCCAAAACCTGTGGGATGCAGCAAAAGCAGTTCTAAGAGGGAAGTTTAGAGCTATACAAGCCTACCTCAAGAAACAAGAAAAATCTCAAATAAACAATCTAACCTTACACCTAAAGGAACTAGAGAGAGAAGAACAAACAAAACCCAAAGTTAGCAGAAGGAATGAAATCATAAAGATCAGAGCAAAAATAAATGAAACAGAAACAAAGAAAACAATAGCCATATCAATAAAACTAAAAGCTGGTTCTTTGAGAAGATAAACAAAATTGATAAATCATTAGCCAGACTCATGAAGAAAAAGAGGGAGAGGACTCAAAGCAATAAAATTAGAAGTGAAAAAGGAGAAGTTACAACAGACACTGCAGAAATACAAAGCATCCTAGGAGACTACTAAGCAACTCTATGCCCATAAAGTGGACAACCTGGAAGAAATGGACAAATTCTTAGAAAGGTATAACCTACCAAGACTGAACCAGGAAGAAATAGAAAATATATACAGACCAATGACAAGTACTGAAATTGAAACTGTGATTAAAAATCTTCCAACAAAGAAAAGTCCAGGATGAGATGGCTTCAGAGGTGAATTCTTTCAGACACTTAGAGAAGGGCTAACACCCATCCTTCACAACTCTTTCAAAAAATTTCAGACAAAGGAACAGTCCCAAAACTCATTCTATGAGGCCACCATCACTCTGATACCAAAACCAGACAAAGATACAACAAAAAAAGAAAATTACAGACCAATATCACTGATGAACATAGATGCAAAAATCCTCAACAAAATACTAGCAAACAGAATCCAACAACACATTAAAAGGATCATACACCATGATCAAGTGGGATTTATCCCAGGAATACAAGGATTCTTCAATATATGCAAATCAATCAATGTGATACAGCATATTAACAAATTGAAGAATAAAACCCATATGATCATTTCAATAGATGCAGAAAAAGCTTATGAAAAATTTCAGCACCCATTTATGATAAAAACTCCCCAGAAAGTAGGCATACAGGGAACCTACCTCAACATAATAAAGGCCATATACGACTAACCCACAGCAAACATCATTCTCAATGGTGAAAAACTGAAAGCATTTCCTCTAAGATCAGGAACAACACAAGGATGTCCACTCTCACCATTATTCAACAAAGATTTGGAAGTCCTAGCCATGGCAAACAGAGAAGAAAAAGAAATAAAAAGAACACAAATTGGAAAAGAAGAAGTAAAACTGTCACTGTTTGCAGATGACATGATACCATACATAGAGAATCCTAAAGATGCCACCAGAAAACTACTAGAGCTAATCAATGAATTTGGTAAAGTGGCAGGACATAAAATTAATGCACAGAAATCTCTTGCATTCCTGTATACTAATTATGAAAAATCTGAAAGAAGAATTAAGGAAACATTCCCATTTACCACTGCAACCAAAAGAATAAAATACCAAGCATAAACCTACCTAGGGAGACCAAAGACCTGTATGCAGAAAACTATAAGACACTGATGAAAGAAATTAAAGATGATATCAACAGATGGAGAGATATACCATGTTCTTGGATTGGAAGAATATTGTGAAAATGACTATACTACCCAAAGCAATCTACAGATTCAATGCATTCCCTATCAAATTACCAATGGCATTTTTTACAGAACTAGAACAAAAATATTAAAATTTGTATGGAGACACAAAAGACCCCAAATAGCCAAAGCAGTCTTGAGAGAAAAAATCAGAGCTGGAGGAATTAGACTCCCTGGCTTCAGACTATACTACAAAGCTACAGTAATCAAGACAGCATGGTATTGGCACAAAAACAGAAATATAGATCAGCGGAACAAGATAGAAAGCCCAGAGATAAACCCACGCACCTATGGTCAACTAATCTATGACAATGCAGACAAGGATATAGAACGGAGAAAACACAGTGTCTTCAATAAGTGCTTCTGGGAAAACTGGATAGCTACATGTAAAAGAATGAAATTAGAACACTTGGTAACACCATACAAAAAAATAAACTCAAAATGGATTCAAGACCTAAATGTAAGACTGGACACTATAAAACTCTTAGAGGAAAACATAGGAAGAACACACTTTGACATAAATCACAGCAGGATCTTTTTTGATCCTCCTCCTAGAGTAATGGAAATAAAAACAAAAATAAACAAATGGAACCTAATGAAACTTCAAAGCTTTTGCACAGCATAGGAAACCATAAGCAAGATGAAAAGGCAACTCTCAGAATGGGAGAAAATATTTGCAAACAAACCAACGGACAAAGGATTAATCTCCAAAATATATAAACAGCTCATGCAGCTCAATATTAAAAATACAAACAACCCAATCCAAAAATGGGCAAAAGACCTAAATAGACATTTCTCCAAAGAAGACATACAGATGGCCAAGAAGCACATGAAAAGCTGCTCAATATCACTAATTATTAGAGAAATGCAAATCAAAACTACAGTGAGGTATCACCTCACACCAGTTAGAATGGGCATCATCAGAAAATCTACAAACAACAAATGCTGGTGAGGATGTGAAGAGGAGGGAACTCTCTTGCACTGTTGGTGGCAATGTAAATTGATACAGCCACTATGGAGGATGGTATGGATGTTCCTTAAAAAACTAAAAATAGAACTACCATATGACACACCAATCCGACTACTGGGCATATACCCAGAGAAAACCGTAATTCAAAAAGACACATGCACCCCAAAGTTCATTGCAGCACTATTTACAATAGCCAGGTCATGGAAGCAACCTAAATGCCCATCAATAGATGAATGGATAAAGAAGATGTGGTACATATATACAATGGAATGTTACTCAGCCATAAAAAGAAAGAAATTTGGGTCACTTTTAGAGACGTGGTTGGATCTAGAGAATGTCATACAGAGTGAAGTAAGTCAGAAAGAGAAAAACAAATATCGTATATTAATGCATATATGTGAAACCTAGAAAAATGGTACAGATGAACTGGTTTGCAGGACAGAAATTGAGACACAGATGTAGAGAACAAACATATGGACACCAAGGGGGGAAAGCAGCATGGGGTGGGGGGGGAGGGTGTGATGAATTGGACGATTGGAATTGACATGTATACCCTGATGTGTATAAAATGGATGACTAATAAGAACCTGCTGCATAAAACAATTAAAAATAAATTTTAAAAAAAAACAAAATAAAAATTGCCCACTACCAATGGTTGCTTCAATTAAACAACTGTTATATAATTTAGCTTAAAAGAAGGAAGAGGAGGAGAAAAAAAATTTTAAAGTGGAATTACCATATGATCCAACAACTCCACTTCTAGGTATATATTCAAAAGAAAGTAGAGTCTTGAAGAGATATTTGTACACATATATTCATAGCAGCATTATTCATAATAACTAAAACATGGAAATAACCCAAGTGCCCATTGATGGATGAATAGATAAGGAAAATATGGTCTATACACACAATGGAATATTATTCAGCCTACAAATGAAGGAAATTCTGACAAATGCTACAATATGGAGACCATTTTGCCAAATGAAAAAAGGCAATCACAAAAAGACAAATACTGTATGAGTCCACTTATATGAGGTTCTTAGAGTAGTCAAAATCACAGAGACAGAATATAACAGTGGTTGCCAAGGGCTGGCAGGAGGAGGAAATGAGGAGTTATTATTTAATGAGTATAGAGCTTCAGTTCTACAAGATGAAAGAGTTCTAGAGATGGACTGTGGAGATGGCTGTACAACAAATATGAATGTACAGCTATATGCAGATTTTTTCAATAAATATGTACCACAGAGATGCACACCGGCCACAGCGCAAGACCCCCGAGACCCACAAGACCCACACCCATGGGGACTTGTACCCACCCCTCCCTCCCACCCCGGGTGTCACCTAGGCCTGAGCAAGGTTCCCTGAAGGGCTGTCCTGGGGGCAGCGGAACATCCTGAAAACCGTGGGTGGTGAGCACATTTCTGTCTCCTGTGGAAACAGGAACAGGTCCTCCCTTAGACAATGAACCTCGCTCCGGTGTCCATGCTTCAGCAAACCTGAGCCAGGCATCCCCGTAACCCTTCAGTATGCACTGAGGTCAAGAGGAGAACCTGAACTTCCATCCCCACCTAGCAACGACAGAGTAATATATGTCCCCCTTCCCTTTACAAAGCTGTGTCAGAGAAGACCTGCTAAAAGATTTAAATAAGATCCAGAATTTCATAATATAATACTCAAAATATCCTAGTTTCAATAAAAATTTATACCAAGAACCAGGAAGATCTCCACTTGATTGAGAAAAGGTAATCAATAGATACCAACACCAAGATGACACAGATGTCTAACATGGATTTTAAAGCAGCTGTGATTAAAAACCCAGATAGCATTGGAGCTGAATTAGAAACTACCTCTGCTGCCTTTGCTTGAATAGGGAATCAAAAACCGAGGAAGACCTTTCACACTGGGGAAAGAGCTGACTTACCAAAAGGCTATGGCTCTAATCCTTTATTCTGTTTTATGATAACAGAAGGAGGTTGAGAAGGAAGTAGTGATTTTTGTCCACAAGCTGATTTTACAAATATCCGTGCAAGCTAAACTGACACCCAGAACAATAAATTGCCTTAATCGAAGGCATTGACTTTGAGTTACAAAATAAAATAGGAATATTTCAGTGAAATGTTTCCCTTCTGGAAAAGAAATGTAAAGTATTTTTGGCCTAATTCAATCTAAACTTTCTCCTGAATCATTAGCTTGTGAAACAACTATGATTAAAATAGTAACTTTCTGGGAGACCTTCAAGATGGTGGAGGAGTAAGATGTGGAGATCACCTTACTACCCACAAATATATCAGAAATACATCTACATGTGGAACAACTCCTACAGAACACCTACTGAACGCTGGCAGAATACCCCAGACTTCCCAAAAGCCATGTGGCTGACAGGGCCTAAGTGCTCAAGCCAGGTGTCAGGCCTGTGCCTCTGAGGTGGGAGAGCCAAGCTTAGGATATTGGTCCATCAGAGACCTCCCAGCTCCAGGTAATATCAAATGGTGAAAGCTCTCCCAGAGATCTCCATCTCAACATTAACACCCAGCTCCACTCAACAGACAGCAAGCTACAGTGCTGGACACCCTATGCCAAACAACTAGCAAGACAGGAACACAACCCCATCCATTAGCAGAGAGGCTGCCTAAAATCAGAAAGAGGTCACAGACACCCCAAAACATATCGCCAGACGCGGTCCTGCCCACCAGAAAGACAATATACAGCCTCATTGACCACAACACAGGAACTAGTCCCCTCTACCAGGAAGTCTACACAACTCACTGAACCAACCTTAGCCACTGGGGACAGACACCAAAAACAATGGGAACTACAAACCTGCAGCCTGCGATAAGGAGACCCCAAACACAGTAAGTTAAGTAAAATGAGAAGACAGAGAAACACACGGCAGATGAAGGAGCAAGGTGAAAACCCACCAGACCAAACAAATGAAGAGGAAATAGGCAGTCTACCTGAAAAAGAGTTCAGAGTAATGATCGTAAAGATGATCCAAAATCTTGGAAATAGAATGGAGAAAATACAAGAAACGTTTAACAAGGACCTAGAAGAACTAAAGAGCAAACAAACAATGATGAACAACAAAATAAATAAAATTTTAAATTCTCTAGAAGGAATCAATAGCAGAATAATTGAGGCAGAAGAATGGATAAGTGATCTGGAAGATAAAATAGTGGAAATACTACCACAGACCAGAATAAGGAAAAAAGAATGAAAAGAATTGAGGACAGTCTTAGAGACCTCTGGGACAATATTAAACACACCAACACTCGAATTATAGGGGTCCCAGAAGAAGAATTCTAAAAGAAAGGGACTGAGAAAATATTTGAAGAAATTATTGTTGAAAACTTCCCTAATATGGGAAAGGAAATAGTCAGTCAAGTCCAGGAAGTGCACAGAGTCCCATACAGGATAAATCCAAGGAGAAACATGCCAAGACACATATTAATCAAACTATCAAAAATTAAATACAAAGAAAAAATATTAAAAGCAGCAAGGGAAAAACAAAAAATAACATACAAGGGAATCCCCATAAGGTTAACAGCTGAACTTTCAGCAGAAACTCTGCAAGTCAGAAGGGAGTGGCAGGACATATTTAAAGTGACGAAAGGGAAAAACCTACAACCAATATTACTCTACCCAGAAAGGATCTCATTCAGATTCAATGCAGAAATTAAAACCTTTACAGACAAGCAAAAACTAAGAGAATTCAGCACCACTAAACCAGCTATACAACAAAAGCTAAAGGAAGTTCTCCAGGCAGGAAATACAAGAGAAGGAAAAGACCTACAATAACAAACCTCCCAAAATTAAGAAAATGGTAATAGGAACATATATATCGATAAGTACCTTAAGTGTAAATGGATTAAATGCTCCAACCAAAAGACATCAACTGGCTGAATTGCTATAAAAACAATACCCATGTATATGCTGTCTACAAGAGACGTACTTCAGACCTAGGGACACATACAGACTGAAAATGAGGGGATGGAAAAAGATATTCCATGCAAGTGTAAATCAAAAGAAAGCTGGAGTAACAATCCTCATATCAGAAAAAATAGACTTTAAAAAAAGGATTATTACAAGAGACAAAGAAGGACACTACATAATGATCAAGGGATCAATCCAAGAAGAAGATATAACAATTGTAAATATTTATGTACCCAACTTAGGAGAGCACCACAATACATAAGGCAAATGCTAACAGCCATAAAAAGGGAAATAGACAGTAACACAATCATAGTAGGGGATGTTAACACCTCACTTTCACCAATGGACAGATCATCCAAAATGAATACAAATAAGGAAACACAATGATACATTAAACAAGATGTACTTAATTGATATATATAGGACATTCCATCCAAAAAAAAACAGAATACACTTTCTTCTCAAGTGCTCATGGAATATTCTCCAGAATAGATCATATCTTGGGTCACAAATCAAACCTTGGTAAATTTAAGAGAACTGAAATCATATCAAGTATCTTTTCTGACCACAATGCTATGAGACTAGATATCGATTACAGGGTAAAAACTGTAAGAAATACAAACACATGGAGGCTAAACAATACATTACTAAATAACCAAGAGATCACTGAAGAAATCAAAAAATATCTAGAAGCAAATGACAATGAAAACACAATGACCCAAAACCTATCGGATGCAGCAAAAGCAGTTCTAAGAGGGAAGTTTACAGCAATAGAATCCTACCTCAAGAAACAAGAAACATCAAATCAACAACCTAACCTTACATCTAAAGCAATTAGAGAGAGAAGAACCAAAAAACCTCAAAGTTAGCAGAAGGAAAGAAATCATAAAGATCAGATCGGAGATGAATGTAAAAGAAGTGAAGGAAATGATAGCAAAGATCAATAATACTAAAAGCTGGTCTTTGAGAAGATAAACAAAACTGATAAACCATGAGCCAGACTCATCAAGAAAAAATGAGAGAAGACTCAAATCAACAAAATTAGAAATGCAAAAAAGAGAAGTAACAACTGACACTGAAGAAATACAAAGGATCATGAGAGATTATTACAAATAACTGTATGCCAATACAATGGAAAACCTGGAAGAAATGGACAAATTCTTAGAAAAGCACAACCTTTGGAGACTGAGCCAGGAAGAAATAGAAAATATAAACAGACCAATCACAAGCACTGAAATTGAAACTGTGATTTAAAATTTTCCAACAAACAAAAGCTCAGGACCAGATGGCTTCACAGGCAAATTCTATCAAACATGTAGAGAACAGCTAACACCTATCCTTCTCAAACTCTTCCAAAATATAGCAGAGGGAGGAACACCCCCCAAACTTATTCGACGAGGCCACCATCACCCTGATACCAAAACCAGAAAAAGATGTCACAAAGAAACAAAATTACAGGGCAATATCTCTGATGAACATAGATGCAAAAATCCTCAACAAAATACTAGCAAACAGAATCCAGCAGCACATTAAAATGAGCATACACCATGATGAAGTGGCTTTTATCCCAGGAATGAAAGGATTCTTCAATATATGCAAATCAAACAAGGTGATATACCATATTAACAAATTAAAGGAGAGAAACCATATGATCATTTCAATAGATGCAGAAAAAGCTTTTGACAAAATTCAATACCCATTTATGATAAAAACTCTCCAGAAAGTAGGCATAGAGGGAACCTACCTCAACATAATAAAGGCCATATATGACAAACCCAAAGCCAACATTGTTCTCAGCAACAAGACAAGGTTCCCCACTCTGACCACTATTATTCAACATAGTTTTGGACCTCTTAGCCACAGCAATCAGAGAAGGAAAAGAAATAAAAGGAATCCAAATCAGAAAAGAAGAAGTAAAATTGTCACTGTTTGCAGATGACATGATACTATTGATAGAGAATCCTAAAGATGCTACCAGAAAACTACTAGAGCTAATCAAATAATTTGATAGAGTAGAAGGATAAAAAATTAATTCACAGAAATCTCTGGAATTCCTATACACTAATGATGAAAAATCAGAAAGAGAAATTAAGGAAACACTCCCATTTGCCATTGCAACAAAAAGCATAAAATACCTAGGAATAAACCTACCTAAGGAGACAAAAGACCTGTATGCAGAAAACTACAAGACACTAATGAAAGAAATTAAAGATGATACAAACAGATGGAGAGATATACTATGTTCTTGTATTGGAAGAATCAACATTGTGAAAATGACTATATTACCCAAAGCAATCTACATATTCAATGCAATCCCTATCAAATTACCAACGACATTTTTCACAGAACTAGAACAAAAAATTTCACAATTTGTATGGAAACACAAAAGACCCCAAATAGCTAAAGCAATCTTGAGAAAGAAAAACGGAGCTGGAGGAATCAGGCTCCCTGACTTCAGACTATACTACAGAGTTATAGTAATCAAGACAGTATGGTACTGGCACAAAAACAGAAATATATAGATCAGTGGAAGAGGATAGAAAGCCCAGAGATAAACCCACACACTTATGGTCACCTTATCTTTGATAAAGGAGGCAAGAATATACAATGGAGAAAAGACAGTCTCTTCAATAAGTGGTACTGGGAAAACTGGACAGCTACATGTAAAAGAATGAAATTAGAACACTCCCTAACACCATACACAAAAATAAACTCAAAATGGATTAAAGACCTAAATGTAAGGCCAGACACTATAAAACTCTTAGAGGAAAACATAAGCAGAACACTCTTTGACATAAATGACAGTAAGATCTTTTTTGATCCACCTCCTAGAGTAATGGAAATAAGAACAAAAATAAACAAAGGGGACCTAATGAAACTTCAAAGCTTTTGCACAGCAAAGGAAACCATAAACAAGACGAAAAGACAACCCTCAGAATCATATTTGCAAATGAAGCAACTGACAAAATTTGCATATTTGCATATTTGCATATTTGCAAATGAAGCAACTGACAAAGGATTAATCTCCTAATATACAAGCAGCTCATGCAGCTCAATAACAACAACAACAACAACAAAACCAATCCAAAAATAGGCAGAAGACCTAAATAGACATTTCTACAAAGAAGATATACAGATTGCTAACAAACACATGCAAATATGCTCAACATCACTAATCATTAGAGAAATGCAAATCAAAACTACAATGAGGTATAACCTCACACTGGTCAGAATGGCCATCATCAAAAAACTACAAACAATAAATGCTGGAGAGGGTGTGGAGAAAAGGGAACCTTCTTGCACTGTTGGTGGAATGTAAATTGATACAGCCACTATGGAGAACAGTATGGATGTTCCTTAAAAAACTCAAAATAGAACTACCATATGACCCAGCAATCCCACTACTGGGCATATACCCTGAGAAAACCATAATTCAAAAGGAGACATGGACCACAGTGTTCATTGCAGCACTATTTACAATAGCCAGATGAATGGATAAAGAAGATGTGGCACATATATACAATGGAATATTACTCAGCGATAAAAAGAAATGAAATTGAGTTATTTGGAGTGAGGTGGAGGAACCCAGAGTCTGTCATACAGTGTAAAGTAAGTCAGAAAGAGAAAAACAAATACCATAGGCTAACACATATATATGGAATCTAAAAAAATTAAAAAAAAAAAAACGTTTTGATGAACCTAGGGGCAGGTTAGGAATAAAGACACAGAGAATGGATTTGAGGACATGGGGAGAGGGAAGGGTAAGCTGGGACGAAGTGAGAGAGTAGCATTGACATATATACACTACCAAATGTAAAACAGATAGCTAGTGGAAAGTAGCTGCATGGCACAGGGAGATCAGCTCGGTGCTTTGCGACCACCTAGAGGGGTGGGATAAGGAGAGTGGGAGGGAGACGCAAGATGGAGGGGATATGGGGACACACGTATGCATATAGCTGATTCATTTTGTTATACAGTACAACTAACACAACACTGTACAGGAAGTATACTCCAATAAAGATGTTAATAAATAAATAAATAAATAAATAAATACATGTCAGTGCCCCTAATTTTTTAAATGATACTAGTCCATAAAATCCAAAAATCTGGAAATCACTGTAGCAGGCTACAAAGACAGGGAAGGTTTTCAGTAAGGAACTCACAAGATGAGCTTTGTTTTCTAGATGTCAATTAAAATGTCAGCCTTATGAATTATGAACTCTCCTATCTATAACCCTGTCAAAAAAGGGCAGGAGACCAGTACTAGTTGGCAAGACTATAAAAAATATTTACCATGGTAGGAACAGCAAAGTACAATTTAAAAAAATATTCCTAGGTCAAATGTGATTTTCTTCATCAAGATTATTTACAAGTCTATTAATTTTTAACACATTTTAAAAGAGGTAATTAACATTCACCTATTTCATCAACAATGAATCCCTGTATTTACCAGATAGTTATAACTTATTCTAAGAACTACACAGAAACCATGATTTGACCATTATTCTCAGTTAACCATTCAAAAAACACTCATTGAGTCAGGAACTTGGGGGTCAAAGAATTATACAAAGGTGAAAAATGCATAAAACCTGCCTTCAAAAATCTCAAAGTCAGTCTAATTAATAAAGCATTTACTCAAGAAATATTTATAATACAACATTTTTAGTGTCATAATAGAGCATTTTACAATGTGTGAGGGAGAAAGTCCTAATAGTGAGATTCCAGGAGTTATTTTAATGAATTTCTGAGCTACTTTCAACAAATTCTAGCATACCACAGATAACATGCAAGACCAAAACTCCAGTTTGATCATAAAGTATTCCAGATAAGTAGGACTTCTCAGATAGGCCTGGGACTTCCCACCAGCCTGGTCAAAACTTTTCTAGAACTGTGATGTATCCTAAGACTTCACAGATACCAGAACTGCATCATGGTCTGAAGGCTCTCCCTACCTAATCCACTCCCTCCCCACTTTATCCTTCCTAACTCTAGGAAGGATACCTAAGAATAAATCTCTTGCATGTGTAATCTAAAAAATAACCAAACTCACAGAAAAAGAGATCAGATTTGTGGTTGCCAGAGGCAGTGAGTAGGGAGTGTGAGAATTGGGTGAAGGTGGTCAAAAGGTAAAAACTTCCAATTATAAGATAAATAAGTGCTGGGGATGTAATGTACAACATGATGACTATAGTTAACAATGCTGTATGGTATATTTGAAAGTTGCTAACAGGGTAGATCCTGAAGTTCTCATCACAAAGAAAAAAATTTTTCATAACTAAATGAGGCGATGGACGTCAACTTATTGTGGTAATCATTTCACAATATATACGTATGTCAAGTGATGCTGTACATCTTAAATTTATACAATGTTGTATGTCAATCATATAATACTGAAATCATATAATACTTTCAATAATACTGAAAGAAAAAAAAATCTCTGGCATGTCTAATCCTCTCTTAGCATCTGCTCTTTGGAGGACCCAAAGTAACACAAGCGGTGTTCTGTTTATCTATCATTGCATTTAAAACTGCCCTAAACCGTCACTTTAAACAACAATTATTTTATTAAATCTCATGATTTTGTGTGTCAGGAATGCGGGCAAGGCTCCACGGGGTAATTCTTTTGTTCCATCAGGCAGATGGGCTGGTTTGGAGGGTCCAAGATGGGTGCACTCATATGTCTGCCACTTTGGTATAAATGGCTAGAAATCTGGGCTCAGCTGGCACTGTCAACCATATGGCCCAAATGTGCCCTCTCCAGCATGGAGAACTTAAGGTGGTCAGACTTCACACATGTGGCTCAGGGCTCCAAGAGCAAGTGTTCCCACAAACAAAGAGAAGCTGTAGAGCCTTTTAGACACATAGCATCACTTCTGCTATACCCTAGTAGTCAAAGTAATCACAGGCCACCCAGAGTAAAGATGAGGGGGAACACCTCCCACTTTGATACAGGTGCCAAAGAATTTGCAGTCATGTTTTAAAACTGCCACATAGGGCTTCCCTGGTGGCGCAGTGCTTGAGAGTCCGCCTGCCGATGCAGGAGACGCGGGTTCGTGCCCCGTTTCGGGGGGATCCCGCATGCCGCGGAGCGGCTGGGCTCGTGAGCCATGGCCGCTGAGCCTGCGCGTCTGGAGCCTGTGCTCCGCAAATGGGAGAGGCCACAACAGTGAGAGGCCCGCATAACGCAAGAAAAAAAAAAAAAAAAACTGCCACATGGGGTCACCGTTCCCCTTACAAAACCATCTATCCTTTAAACCAGGGGAGATTAATTCTAAATGAAAGTATACTTGCTACAATAAAAATGCTGTATGTATCAGCAGAATTAAGTTTTAGTTTGCACCCTCGTTTGCCATCACAGCCCAGATGTCAATACCCCGATGAACAAAAAGGGAATTCTGAGTGCTTTACTTTTGAGGTGTAGACCTGTAGATCATGACCCTGGTGACCACAACTGTTTCTTTGGGGTTAATTTTTTTTACTTTCTGCATGTATTGAAGGCTGTCCTGCAAGATGACCCCTGCCCACTTATTCAGTGATCATGCTAAGTGTGTGAAAGAGTTATTCCCATTACAGCAAGCATAAGGAGGATGGTGAATTGCCCTTTGGCTTGACTCCAGCTAAACGACAGCTGTGAGCTACTACTGCAACTTTAATTGGTGAGAAAGAAGCATGGTGTTGTGAATACCAAAGGATAATGGGTTAAATTTTAAGGAACAACAGTCTTTCATCCCTGATTTCTTTTGCTGAAGCATTTTCCTGAGGATTATAGACTTTAGGGCCAAGAACCAATGATTCTCCTTGGATATAAAGTACCCAAGTAAGGGTGGACTTGCTTTCCTAGACTTTAATAGTAATGATTGTCATTTGTTTTACGTGCATGTGTATGGGCTAAACATTCACATGGAAGAAGCCTTGAGAACTACCTCAGCAGCAGAGCAAATACATTCGACAGGCTTCTTTTTCTTGCCTCTCAAATTAGCAAATACACCTAGCCCTGAATAAAAACAAGCAACTATGTAGAAAATTTGGGGAAACTTAAATAACGAATTGGACTTCTATTCAAACTGAATACCTATTTTTTTGGTTATCTATAACTAGATCATATTCAGGGATGAATCTACCTCAAAGTAAGTAGATTACAAACTCTATCTAAGGAATCATTCTGGTATAAAAACATGATTAATCTATTTAAAAACTTCTTCTCCCCCATGACATTGATAAGAAAAGTGTAGTTCTTGACAGAAAAGGCAGAGTCTATGAGTTCATTGTTCTGAATTAGAAGCCTAAGGATTAGCACCATCACTGGCACATAAAGGTTGTCTGATAATTTATTTGTTGAATGGTTGAATGACTGAATGAATACAGTATTTGAATTAACTTGCTCAATTAAAATTTTCATTTTAGACATCTTCTAAAAGATGATGGTATAAATCAAGAATGGTAAGGTGGAGGCTAAATTTGAAATACTTTAATGGTTTCTATTCAGCTTATTAAGGATTAATACTTAGAAGATGTTAATTATAACTTACCTAGGACAAATTTCCTTAGGACAAATTTCCTTTGAACCTCATTTCTTATATGTTCATATCAGATAATTAGTCCTTTCTAGCTAAACCCTAATATTCTGGTTATATCAATATCACAAACAAAGACTAAAGGATATCATCTTAATTACTTTCAGGCAGGGAATTTAGCTGCTTTGTTAGTACCCAGAAGAGTATGTGACAAAGAGTAGGGCACCCATTTAATATTTTCTGAATGAAGGAATTAATTAATGTATATATTAGTGGCCTGGAAAAGCACTGGCTTGAAATTGACTTTTTCCTGAATGATTTCTCCATGTGCCGGGCTTACCGGAATAATAATTGCTAACATGTAAATGCTTAGAAGAATTACTTGGAATACTGTTCCAAGCATTCTGGTGGTTGTTGAATATATTCTTTGGGTTGTCTATTGCTACATAGCAAATAAATCCCAAACTTAGTGTCTTGAAACTACTACAACCATTTTCTAATACATAATTCTGTGGCTTGACTAGGTAGTTCTGCTAGTTTTGTTTAGGGTCTCTCATAAGTCTTCAGGCAGACGGTGGCGGGGCTAGAATGTCCAAGATGGCTTTATTCACATGTCTGGTGCCTTAGCAGGATGGCTGGAGAGCTGGGACCTCTCTCCCCACAAATGGTCTCTTCTGTATGCAGTGGCTGAATCCCCGGACCTACCACTTCCAAGGAGGAAGAAGTAGAAGTATCACTTCTTCCAAGTGCTGTTGGTTAAAGCAGCCACAGTGCCAGTCAGCCCAGATTCAAAGTGAAGGAAAATAAACTCCATTTCTCAACGGGAGAACACAACAAAAAATTTGTAACCATCTTCAATCCACCCTACATACTTACATTCTAACAATTAGAGCAACCCTGAAAAGTAGGTATTATTTTCTCCATTTCATAAAAGAGGAAATTCTCATAGCCAATAATGGCACTTGGATTTGAAGCTATGTTTGTATATTTCCAGCCTTTTTTTACTGCCTCTCCAAGAAGATAACACTAAGGATACATACAAAATAAAAACAAACAAAATTACTGTATATCTAATTCTGTGTCTGGACTTGGTCACTTGTTTTATTCTTGTCCCTGCAATTTAATCATCAATCAGAGCCTCATATTGCTTTTTGCCTCCAAAGTCTGCCCCTTCAGGTTTTCCCACCATTGCTGTCGACCAAAAAAAAACCAATCATTCTTTATTCAGCCTGGCATTCCTTTCTTTTCACAACACAGACAATGGTTCAGCCACCAGCGCATCACCAGTCCTCGGTTCTTTGATTGAGCCTATGCTCACCTGAGTTTACCGTGAATATTTCAGCTCCAGGGTAACTTGCCCTAATAACACAATCAATTTCACTGGTGACGTGTCCTCCGAGAATGCAAAGTAGTTTAATACTGGCCTAACAATCATAATTCTTCCCTACCCCAAAGTCCTAAAGATAATTGATATTTTCTTCTAGCAATTTTAATCTTTCATATTTAGCACCTTATTTACTTTTATATTCTGGAGTTTATTTTTATATTTTGCCTGAGGCAGGAATCGTTCAATTTTTTTCATATAGCGAACCAAATTTTCCTACAAAATATCTAAATAACCCAAATTCCCATGTGCATTTTTCTGAGTTCTATTCTGTTCCACAGTGCATTTGTATGTTTCTATACCAGTACCACATTGTTTACCTAGGATGGCTGGGTAATATGTCTAAATATCTAGTAGAATAAGTCTGTCTCTTCTTTGCTTTTCTTTTTCATGATTGTCTTAATCAGGGATCAGGGAACTGCAGCCCATGAGCCAAACCCTGCCCGCTGACTATTTTAGTAAATAAAGCATTATTAGAACACAACTACATGCATTTGCTTACATACCATCTACGCCTGCTTTTGAGCACTACAACAGCAGAGATGAGTAGCTGCATCCTGCCACCAAAGCCTAAGATATTTAGTATCTAGCTTTTTTACAGAAAAAGTTTGCTAACCCCTGGTCTAGGTTACTCACTGACTTGAACTCTTCTACATAAATTACAGAATCATTTTGGCAAGTTTCCCAGTTCCAAGTTCTTGATTGCAAGCAAAAGAAACTGGTTCTGTCTAGTTTAATGCAAAATAAATTTATTGGAGAAGATATCAGTGAGTTCACAGAAGTTCTCAGGAAGGAGGCTATAGAAGAAGCCTCAAAAATGGGCAAGAACCAAGGGAGGCCTGGCAGTAGCATGACAGATAAGGCTACAATGCAGGGGACACCTGGTTAAGATGCCACCATGCCACCACAATGAAAAGCCTTCTGAACTCTCCCTGCACTACTGTAACACTCACTCAAGATTCAGTCCTGGGAAGGAGAATTTTATGTCCAAGCTGGGATCACATACTCATGTGCTAGCTTCCAAAGAGTGAGAAGGAGTGTCTGACCCTTCTACTTCATAGAGGGAGGTACAGTCTTGCCCTCCATCACGAATCATTTGATGGTTCATTCAAAATATGAAAGGAGTAGCATCTCCCCAAAGGCAGCTATGACTTTGCTTGGAACTGCATTACATTTGGGGAAACTTGTTATGTCTAAATACTGCATTCTCATTCATGAAGATGATTCACCTCACTATTCAACTCTTTCTTTAGGCCCTTTTGTAGAGTTTTTAAATGTTCTTCTGTAATGGTCTTGTGAGTTTTTATCCAGTAAGTCCTTGAAATTTTCCAGTTTTGTTGTTGTTGTTTTGGATGATATCTTACTATCTACTATCTTCTTGATATTAATATTGCTGGTATTGAGGAAAGCTAGTGGTTTTGGTATACTGATCTTATAATCAGCAAACTTACTGAACTCTCTTATTACTTCTAAGAGTCTGTTGATTTTCTTTAGTCTTCTATGTAAATGATCATGACACTTGAAAATGACAATTTTATCTCTTCCCATCCAATCTTGTATTTCTTAGTGTTATCTCCTATCTTATAACATTGGCCTGAACCTCCAGCATTATGCAGAACATTGTGATAGCATATATCCTTGCATTGTTCCTAATCTTAAGGCATATGCTTTTCAAGTTTCTCCAGGTAAAAAGATAAATACCTTTCTATCACATTAAGGAAGTTCCTTTCTATTTCTAATTTAAATCATACATAAGTATAAAACCTTAAACAATGCTTTTTCTGCATCTGCTGAAATGTATTTCCTTTTTTAATTTGTTAGTATGGGAAATTATATTAATAGATTCTTTTCACATAGAATTTTCTCCTTGCATTCCTAAGAATTAACCATAATTGGTCACATTACATACTTTTTTAAAAATTTTATTTTATTTTTTTATACAGCAGGTTCTTATTAGTCATCAATTTTATACACATCAGTGTATACATGTCAATTCCAATTGCCCAATTCAGCACACAACCATCCCCAACCACCCGCAGTTTTCCCCCCTTGGTATCCATACGTTTGTTCTCTACATCTGTGTCTCAACTTCTGCCCTGCAAACCGGTTCATCTGTACCATTCTTCTCGGTTCCACATACATGCATTAATATACGATATCTGTTTTTCTCTTTCTGATTTACTTCACTCTGTATGACAGTATCTATATCCATCCATGTCTCAACAAAGGACTCAATTTCATTCCTCTTTCTGGCTGAGTAATATTCCATTGTATATATGTACCACATCTTCTTTATCTATTCGCCTGTCGATGGGCATTTAGGTTGCTTCCATGACCTGGCTATTGTAAATAGTGCTGCAATGAACATTGGGGTTGCATGTGTCTTTTTGAATTACGGTTTTCTCTGGGTATACGCCCAGTAGTCGGATTGCTGGATCATATGGTAACTCTACTTTTAGATTTTTAAGGAACATCCATACCATCCTCCACAGTGGCTGTATCAATTTACATTGCCACCAACAGTGCAAGAGGGTTCCCTTTTCTCCAAACCCTCTCCAGCATTTGTTGTTTGGAGAATTTCTGATGATGCCCATTCTATCTGGTGTGAGGTGATACCTCATTATAGTCTTGACTTGCATTTTGCTAATGGTTAGTGATGTTGAGCATCTTTGCAGGTGCTTCTTGGCCATCTGTATGTCTTCTTTGGAGAAATATGTATTTAGGTCTTTTGCCCATTTTTGGATTGGGTTGTTTCTTTAATATTGAGCTGCATGAGCTGTTTATATATTTTGGAGATTAATCCTCTGTCTGTTAGTTCGTTTACAAATCTTTTCTCCCATTCTGAGGGATGTCTTTACGTCGTGTTTATGGTTTCCTTTGCTGTGCAAAAGCACTGAAGTTTCATTGGGTCCCATTTGTTTATTTTTGTTTTCATTTCCATTACTCTAGGAGGTGGATCAAAAAAGATCTTGCTGTCATTTATGTCAAAGAGTGTTCTTCCTATGTTTTCCTCTAAGAGTTTTATAGTGTCCGGTCTTACATTTAGGTCTCGAATCCATTTTGAGTTTATTTTTGTGCATGGTGTCACCGAGTGTACTAATTTCATTCTTTTACATGTAGCTGTCCAGTTTTCCCAGCACCACTTATTGAAGAGACTGTCTTTTCTCCATTTATATCCTTGCCTCATTTGTCATAGATTAGTTGACCAGAGGTGTGTGGATTTATCTCTGGGCTTTCTAACTTTTTCCATTGATCTATGTTTCTGTTTTTGTGCCAGTACCATATTGTCTTGATTACTGTAGCTTTGTAGTATAGTGTGAAGTCAGGGAGTCTGATTCCTCCAGCTCCGTTTTTTTCCCTCAAGGCTGCTTTGGCTATTAGGGGTCTTCTGTGTCTCCATACAAATTTAAAAATTATTCGTTCTAGTTCCGTAAAAAGTGCCATTGGTAATTTGATAGGGAATGCATTGAATCTGTAGATTGCTTTGGGTAGTATAGTCATTTTCACAATGTTGATTCTCCCATTCCAAGAACATGGTATATCTCTCCATCTCTTGGTATCATCCTTAATTTCTTTCATCAGTGTCTTATAGTTTTCTGCATACAGGTCTTTTGTCTCCCTAGGTAGGTTTATTCCTAGGTATTTTATTTTTGTTGCAATGGTAAATGGGAGTGTTTCCTTAATTTCTCTTTCAGATTTTTCATCATTAGTGTATAGGAATGCAAGAGATTTCTGTGCATTAATTTTGTATCCTGCAACTTTACCAAATTCATTGATTAGCTCTAGTAGTTTTCTGGTGGCATCTTTAGGATTCTCTATGTATAGTATCATGTCATCTGCAAACAGTGACAGTTTTACTTCTTCTTTTCCAATTTGTATTCCTTTTATTTCTTTTTCTTCTCTGATTGCCGTGGCTAGGACTTCCAAAACTATGTTGAATAATAGTGGTGAGAGTGGACATCCTTGTCTTGTTCCTAATTTTAGAGGAAATGCTTTCAGTTTTTCTCCATTGAGAATGATGTTTGCTGTGGGTTTGTCGTATATGGCCTTTATTATGTTGAGGTAGGTTCCCTCTATGCCCACTTTCTGGAGAGTTTTTATCATAAATGGGTGTTGAATTTTGTCAAAAGCTTTTTCTGCATCTATTGAGATGATCATATGGTTTTTATTCTTCAATTTGTTAATATGGTGTATCACATTGATTGATTTGCATACATTGAAGAATCCTTGGATCCCTGGGATAAATCCCACTTGATCATGGTGTACGATCCTTTTAATGTGTTGTTGGATTCTGTTTGCTAGTATTTTGTTGAGGATTTTTTTTTTTTTTGGCGGTACAGGGGCCTCTCACGGATGTGGCCTCTCCTGTTGCGGAGCACAGGCTCCAGACGTGCAGGCTCAGCAGCCATGGCTCATGGGCCTAGCCGCTCCATGTCATGTGGGATCTTCCCAGACCAGGGCACGAACCTGTGTCCCCTGCATTGGCAGGCGGACTCTCAACCACTGCACCACCAGGGAAGCCCCTTGTTGAGGATTTTTGAATCTATATTCATCAGTGATATTGGTCTGTAATTTTCATTTTTTGTAGTATCTTTTTATGGTTTGGTATCAAGGTGATGGTGCCCTCGTAGAATGAGTTTGGGAGTGGTCCTTTCTCTGCAATTTTTTGGAAGAGTTTGAGAAGGATGGGTGTTAGCTCTTCTCTAAATGTTTGATAGAATTCACCTGTGAAGCCATCGGTCCTGGACTTTTGTTTGTTGACAGATTTTTAATCACAGTTTCAATTTCATTACTTGTGATTGGTCTGTTCATATTTTCTATTTCTTTGTGGTTCAGTCTTGGAAGATTATACTTTTTAAAGAATTTGTCTATTTTTTCCAGGTTTTCCATTTTATTGGCATAGAGTGGCTTATAGTAGTCTCTTAGGATGTTTTGTATTTCTGTGGTGTCTGTTGTAACTTCTCCTTTTTCATTTCTAATTTTATTGATTTGAGTCCTCTCCCTCTTTTTCTTGATGAGTCTGGCTAATGGTTTATCAATTTTGTTTATCTTCTCAAAGAACCAGCTTCTAGTTTTATTGATCTTTGCTATTGTTTTCTTTGTTTCTATTTCATTTATTTCTGCTCTGATCTTTATGATTTTTTTCCTTCTGCTAACTTTGGGTTTTGTTTGTTCTTTCTCTAGCTTCTTTAGGTGTAAGGTTAGATTTTTTATTTGAAATTTTTCTTGTGTCTTGAGGTACGCTTGTATAGCTATAAACTTCCCTCTTAGAACTACTTTTGCTGCATCCCATAGGTCTTGGATCATTGTGTTTTCATTGTCATTTGTCTCGAGGTATTTTTTGATTTCCTCTTTGATTTCTTCTGTGATCTCTTGGTTATTGAGTAACGTATTGTTAAGCCTCCATGTGTTTGTGGTTTTTTATGTTTTTTTCCCTGTAATTCATTTTTAATCTCATAGCATTGTGGTCATAAAAGATGCTTGATATGATTTCAATTTTCTAAAATTTACTGAGGCTTGATTTGTGACCCGAGATGTGATCTAACCTGGAGAATGTTCCATGAGTGCTTGAGAAGAAAGTGTAATCTGCTGTTTGGGGATGGAATGTCCTATAAATATCAATTAAATCTATCGGGTCTATTGTGTCATTTAAAGCTTCTGTTTCCTTATTTATTTTCATTTTGGCTGATCTGTCCATTGGTGTAAGTGAGGTGTTAAAGTCCCCCACTATTATTGTGTTACCGTCAATTTCTTCTTTTATAGCTGTTAGCAGTTGCCATATGTATTGAGGTGCTCCTATGTTGGGTGCATATATATTTATAATTGTTATATCTTCTTCTTGGATTGATCCCTTGATCATTATGTAGTGTCCTTACTTGTCTCTTGTAACGTTCTTTATTTTAAAATCTATTTTATCTGACATGAGTATAGCTACTCCAGCTTTCTTTTGATTTTCATTTGCATAGAATATCTTTTTCCATCCCCTCACTTTCAGGCTGTATGTGTCCCTAGGTCTGAAGTGGGTCTCTTGTAGACAGCATATATATGGGTCTTGTTTTTGTATCCATGCAGCAAGCCTGTGTCTTTTGGTTGGAGCATTTAATCCATTCACATTTAAGGTTATTATCGATATGTATGTTCCTATGACCATTTTCTTAATTGTTTTGGGTTTGATTTTGTAGGTCCTTTTCTTCTCCTGTGTTTCTCACTTAGAGAAGTTCCTTTAGCATTTGTTGTAGAGCTGGTTTGGTGGTGCTGAATTCTCTTAGCTTTTACTTGTCTGTAAAGCTTTTAATTTCTCCTTCAAATCTGAATGAGATCCTTGCTGGGTAGAGTAATCTTGGTTGTAGGTTCTTCCCTTTCATCACTTTAAGTATATCATGACACTCCCTTCTGGCTTGTAGGGTTTCTGCTGAGAAATCAGCTGTTAACCTTATGGTAGTTCCCTTGTATGCTGGCATTTTTCCCTTGCTGCTTTCAATAATTTTTCTTTGTCTTTAATATTTGCAAATTTGATTACTATGTGTCTCGGAGTGTTTCTCCTTGGGTTTATCCTGTATGGGACTTGGGTGGCTATTTCCTTTCCCATGTTAGGGAAGTTTTTGACTATAATCTCTTCAAATATTTTCTCTGGTCCTTTCTCTTTCTCTTCTCCTTCTGGGACCCCTATAATGGGAATGTTGTTGCATTTAATGTTGTCCCAGAGGTCTCTTAGGCCATCTTCATTTCTTTTCATTCTTTTCTTCAGTCTGTTCCACAGCAGTGAATTCCACCATTCTGTCTTCCAGGTCAGTTATCCGTTCTTCTGCCTCAGTTATTCTGCTACTGATTCCTTCTAGTGTAGTTTTCATTTCAGTATTGTAGTCTTCATCTCTGTTTGTTTGTTCTTTAATTTGTCTAGGTCTTTGTTAAACATTTCTTGCATCTTCTCGACCTTTGCCTCCATTCTTTTCCAGAGGTCCTGGATCATCTTCACTATCATTATTCTAAATTCTTTTCCTGGAAGGTTGCCTATCTCCACTTCATTTAGTTGTTTTTCTGGGGTTTTATCTTTTTCCTTCATCTGGTACATAGCCCTCTGCCTTTTCATCTTGTCTTTCTGTGAATGTGGTTTTTGTTCCACAGGCTGCATGACTGTAGTTCTTCTTGCTTCTGCTCTCTGCGCTCTGGTAGATAAGGCTGTCTAAGAGGCTTGTTTACATTTCTTTATTTCATTGTTTAATCATTACTGAATTTAGTTAGCCAGTACATATTAGGATTCTTGCACCTTTGTTCACAAGTGAGACTGGACTGTAATCTATGTTTATTGTACAGCTTTTATTAAGTTTTGAGGCTATGTTTAAATTGGCTTCATAAAAGGTGGTGGCAATCTTATCTTTCTTAAAGGAAGGAAATAATAAAACTGTTACAAATCAGTAAGGTAGGGAATTTTTTAAAGTAGAAATGCTTACCAAAATTACAATTTGTTCTTTAAAAAAGTTAATAAAAATAGAAAAATAACCAGTTGCCCACACATCCCAATATGCTGAAGAGAACTCCATTGTACACCTAGTGTCCTGGCATAATTATTAAGAGCAGCCCCTTTTGTTCTGAAAATATTGCTGTTGGGCAATAAATCATCGATAGGTTGAACCTACAACTGACAAGTGTTTAGGCCACACATTAGCTGTGTTACTGTGGTAAATTCACCTGGCCTCTCTGAGCTTCAGGTTTCCCATCAGCAGAATGGAAATTGTAAAATTTACCACCCTGGGTGGTTTAAAGAGATAATTGAATAAAGCAAGTAAATGCTTAACTTCTAAACAAAAGTTAGCTGATTCCAGCACCAGCCATTCCCAGCAATCCACAGGTTAGAGCAATGATCCCAGCACCCAGATACAACCCAACAGAATTCCAAAGCCATCTTGACTACAGGTAGGAAAGTATGTATGAGGCTATACCACTGTTAAATAATAGACAAAATATATATTGGTCTCTGCCCCCACTTCATGCCACAGAGCTCCTAAAACCCTTGTGATTTCCGAAGTGATAACAACACCAAGAACATATTTTTTTCTCATATTTGGTCTTTGACCCCAGTTCCTTAAACAGGATTCCTGAACCCTTTGTAATTTCCTGAGTGATATAAACTTTTGTTCTCCTAAGGCAAGTCTGGATGGGCTCCTGAATGAGGGCTGGTCACCAGAAAAACCAAACCATGATTAGAAGCTTGGAATTTTCAGCCACTTTCCCAACCACACCCCATTCTCTTGAGGAGGGAGAAGGAATGAGTTAATCATCAATCATGCCTACATGATGAAGTCTCCATAAAAAAACCCAAAGTAAGGGGTTTGGAGAGCTTTCAGGTTTGTGAACACAACCATGTTAGTGTACCCCAACTCCATGGGGACAGAAGCTCAGGACCCTCCAGACTTCTTTCCCCATGTATCTCTTTTTTGGGCTGTTCATCTGTATCCTTTATCACATCCTTTAATAAAGTGCTAAACAAACATACGTATTTCCTTGAGCTCTGTGAGCCATTCTAGCAAATAACTGACTTTAGAAGGGGGTTCTTTGGAACCTCCGATTTGTAGCCAAGTTGGAAGGAAGTTGTGGGTAACCTAGGATCCATTACTCATGATTGGCATCTGAAGTGCATGTGTGGGTTGGAGGAGGGGGGATCTCCTGGGATCTGAGGCTATCTCCAGATAGACAGTGTCAGAATTGATTTAAATTATAGGACATCCACCTGGTGTTGCTCATTGTTGGGGAAAATCTCCACACATCTGGTGTCAGAAGTGTTGTTAGTGTGGCAATGTAGAAGTCAAGGAGAAACACAGGAGGAAGACTGGGTATTTTTCCTACACAGGCAACAGTGCCCAGTGCTCCCCCCTCCCCACCCCACCACCACCTGCAACCCTGTTTACTAGGTAACTGGGGATATTCAGGGTTTGATCTATGACCCCTGAGTGCAGGTTCCCTGCAATGCTCCATTCTAAAAATCAGGGAAGCCTAAGTCCAAGGATGTCACCTTCAGCTACTCTTTGTCCCCATCTCCTGTCCCATCTCATTCATAAAGCCCTTTAGAGGCCTGGGTTCTTCCTTGCACTTGCCAATCTCCTCTCTACCAATATGTACCAGGATACAAATACTCACACTGTTCCAATGCATAATCTTATCTGGTTTTGTTTTTCTTATATTTCTTTGATGCACTAGAAAGTGAAATGCAAATATTTTTCCTCATCTTTGGTGAAGAAAGCCCTCCCTTCCCTGGAGCAAAGAACATGTTTTTCAAGTTACAGATTTAATGAACTTAAAGTGTATGGTGAAGGAGCAAGAGGAAGGAACTTCCACTAGAGATTACTTGGCAATGGTGGAGAGAAGAGGTCCATAGGTCTAGAAGCAGTAGGAAGCCAGGCTCTGCTCCAAGTCATTACCCCAGGAAGCAGCAAGACTCCAGAAGGAGGTATGTGGTTTACCTAGGGAAGCAGAGGCCTAGGCACTGGGTTTCAGAGCTTTGACAAATATTCTAGTATGCTAAATGTGTCAGGGAAACTGCCAAAAGCTGCCCGACCTGACAGGATTGTGCGGACAGAGACAACGGGCAGACCAGCAGTAACTTGGGTGGGAGAGATGACTCATGAATAAGAAAGGCCTCCAGAAGCTTGGTGAAACGAGGGAGCACATTTGAGGCGGCAATGCAAGGCTGCTAGAATAAGTTGTGTACACCTTCCTACCAGCCCAGTGGAGTGGCGCCTTGGAGTCCAAACTAGGTTGATTCAGGGATCACAAAGAAATGTGATATTTCTTGCACACCAGAAGGTCTTAGATTCAGATCTGTTACAATATAGTAGATTCCTACTTGGGGTGTAAATCCAGTAGCTGAGGGACTAACCCCAGGAGGAGAGATCTCTGTTGACCATTCCTTGGTCACCCTTCCAGACTCATTTCTGCCACACCAACCATGCCTCAGCCTCTGGCACGACACTGCTCACCAGCCTCAGCATCCATCCTCAGTCCTGCCAGGTGTCCAGGGCAAGCCTTCCATATCTTCTCTCCCACCTTGTCTTGATGTGGTTTATCTCCAGAAAGAGAAACTTGTAGGATGGAGAAGTTTCTCTTCCTCAATTTTACTTTCCAAATGTTCACCATCTATCCCTTGGTGACTCTCAAGTCTGTATCTCCAGCCCTGTCCTGACTATAGAATAACAGTTCGTATATGTGACATCCCCTTGGTACCCTACCTAGAACTCAAGTTCCAGATGCTAAAACTAGAACTCATTAGCTTGTGCCACCCTGCCCTTAGATGTCCCTATCTCAGTAATTAGAACCACCAACCAGTTGCCTTAATCAGAAACCCAAAGTCACCAACTCTTTTTAAATGTTCTTTATTCTCCATCTTCTCAGGTCCTATTACTTCTGATTTCATTCAGGACTTCATCATCTCCTTCCTGGATTGTTACAACAGCCTCCTAACCCATCAAACTCCAATATACTTTCCACAAAGCCAGATCAATGTTTCCAAAACACAAAGTGACTGTCACTCCTCTTTTTAGCATCCTTCAGTGGTACCTCACTATTCTGCTGTCCCATGTCATACAAACTGCGGCCCCTGGCCAAATCCAGTCTGTACACTCTTTTTGTATAGCCCTCAAGATAAGAATGGATTTCACATTTTTAAGTGTTTTAACCAAAAAAAAAAAAAAAAAGAAGAAGAATACCCAACAATTGCCATATATGGCCTACAAAGCCTAACATATTATGATCTAGCCTTTACAGAAAAAGTTTACTGCCCCTCTTAAGTTTAAAGGACTCCATTCTGGCCCTCCTCCAACCACTCCCCTCCCCACTCAGGGCCAGGAGTCCCCATCTATCCAAAGGGTGGTCCCACTAAGAGCCTGTGTCCTCCTCCCTTCCAGACAACAGTCCTGGAATTCCCAACCCAAACAGCCTGATCCCACTGCTAGGGCTCACTCTTAGGCCTTAGAAGTGGCCAAAGGCAGATATTTTCAGGGAGATGGGACAGAGCTTGGACATGCAAGCTGGGTTGTTCACACATGTGTGTGAGGAGAATTACTGGAGAGAGGGAAGATGAGAAGGGGACCAGCCAGGAAACTGTACTTGTGTTTTTGGCCTGGGCCCCACAAGTATAAGGATATTTTAGAATTCCCTAGGTCTGCTCAGGATACTTTTAGAATTCCCTAGCATGATAAGGAAAACTTTTCATGATGTGGTACCCTGCATTCCACACTCAAGACAAGCACTAACAAGACTGACTCTTAGTGCACCCTGCTGTTTTACCAAGCTCCCATGGACTTGCCTCCCTTTTGCTGTCCATTCTCCTGGTGGAATCCTCTCAATTTCAAGACTCAACTCCAAGGTCAGCTCCTCAATGAAGCTTTTCCTAGTCTCTCTTCTCTCATGTCTCATCATTTCTCATTTAGTTTTTAGGGCCTCAGATGCCCTATACAAATGTCTACCACAGTACTTCTGACACTTTATTCTACCTCACTTCTATGTCTGTTTCCTTCCTGTAGACTGGACCCTCCTTGAGGACAAAGATTTGGTCTAATATTTTTCTGTAACCCAATCAGTGTAATGGAGTATCTAATGCATAATACGTACTCAATGATTTTTGAAAGAATGTATGAATAAGTCAATATATATGATCAGTTTACCTTACCAAATCTTGGGATCCACCCTCAAAGGACATAGATACTTGTATAATCCTAAGTCACTATGGTCTCCATCCCATTTTTATCCATGGGGAATTAAAATAAAAACTAGGATCCTATAACTATCTGCAGTTTTCTACATGCACCATATGTTTATGGCCTCTATGACCTTGTTTTGAGGTCTGGTGAAGTTCTCAACACTTAACACTTACCTCAGGTGTCCCCTCTTTCAGAACACCTTCAAGCTGAGTTTGTCTTCCCCATTGGTGTACTCTTGTTCCACTGTCTATTTCTCATACCAAACTTTTACATTGTTTATGTCTTTCTCCCCAACAAGATTGAGAGCTCCTTGAAGGAAAGATCTGTCTATGCATTTTTGCATTTCCGGCTATACCTGACACTTAGAAGTTGTTTAATAAATGTGTGTTGACTGATTAATGTTCACACACACAGAGACTTTAGAGACTGTGGAAGTTATCCAAAGAAGGAATCCCCGCAACTGTATTCTCTCTGATCAGCCCATCTTTGTTTGAAAACCTCCAGTGACTGCCACGTAAGACTACCCTAACAGAATGTACACCTCACTGGGACAAGAGTTTCTGTGTAATTTTCACTGGCAAATCCCCAGAACCTAGATCAGTGCCTGGCACACAGTAGATGCTCAACAAATATTTAGTAATCTTTGAATGAATAGTTGAAAAGTTTTTCCTGACACTGAACCCAAATTTGTCTCCTTGTAATTTCCACCCTTTGAACTTGGAATATATGTTTTCCTTCTTCACATGACAAGTGCCACATATTTTTCAGGGAGATCTCATATCTCCCCCACAGTGAACCTCCTCTTCTCCAAGCTCAACAGCCTCAGTTCCTTCAACTCTTCCTAATCTGTTCCCAGTCCCTTTGCCATCTCCATGCATGCCCTTATCATCAACATCCTTCTGACACTGAAAAAATAATTAAGAGGAGCTGTGAAAGAGAGGAGTATAATGTAATTAAAACCCACAACCCTAGGCCTAGTATAACAACTTGAACATTAAAGAGTTCAGAGAACCCCTAGGGGTTAACTAGTTTAAGCTCCTCATTTCACAAATGAAGAAACTGAAGTTAAATTACTCATCAGAGCAAGACCTGCTCCTGGTCCAGCAGCTGATAAGGCGTAGACCCATCTCAACCTCAAGATTAATCATCTTATTCTACTTGAATTCTTAGTTGGATGCTAAACTGAAAAAGCTTAGATTTGCAGAATCTAGCTCTCTGCCAAAGACTATTCTCTCTAGAGATGTGATGAAATTATTTTAAAAAGAAGGCCAAGTTTCCTAATTCTATAAGCAATAATTTACACTTGTTGAAGCTGTTTTTCATGAATCACCAGATTCTTGGTAGCCTTTTAAAGAGAGAGTTAATAAAATGGTTTATAACTTGTTATAAGAGCTATAAAAATCATTTTATTAAATTCTTATACAGATTCTTTGCATGATACTTAAATTTTTTTAGTTCAAGAACTAACTGAATCTCAATGTACATTATATGACAGAGGCAACCCAGCTGAACCACAAGAGGTCCATGCCACACTTTTTTCTTTTACCCCATATCAGGCAAATGTAGAGGAAATTAAGTTAAAACCAATTTTTTGGAACAAGAAGGGATCACCCATTCCCAGCCCGATTTACCACTTCCTCTTTTCTATTTACCACTTTTTCTTATCCCAGAAAAGAATGAACAAAATTAAGTAAACAAAGTCAAATTTTTAGTAAAGACATTTAAATATTTCAAAGGCATGGGCATTACATACCTTTTAAGGAATTCTGTCTTAAAATTGATGGAGTAGAATAATTAACAGAGGGATGATGGTAAGGGTTACTTTTCATTTAGTAGGTACAACGTCTATTTGCAAATAAGCCAATTTGCAGATAATCCAGTTGAAGAGCTGGTTTTCTAACCCATTTTTCTAAAATGGATCTGCCTATTTGTAATTGGAAACTTCCTGGAAAATGGATAATAAACACATAAATTTTACTTTCACGTTAAGTACAAACTTTAGTAGTCAACAATTTGCACAAATTATTTTGGAGAGAATTTTCCTCTGTGAACTTCCCCCTCAAAGATTTGTAATTTAAAACAGGAAAATGCACAGTGTAGTCCAGTGTCAGAATTGCATCAGAGTATTACCAGGACAAAGTGGTAGATTTTTATCTTGGGACTTGCAGCTAACTACAATAGGTCTTTTCTTTCCCTGTAATCATCCTCACCTTTGATACTTCCACCTACTTCAGCGGTTTTCAAAGTGTGGTCTGGCTGCATCAGCAACACCTGGGAACTGATTAGAAATGCAAATTCTCAAGTCCTACCCGAGACCTACTGAATCAGAAACTCTGGGGAGTGAGGCCCAACATTCTGTGTCTTAACTAGTCTGCCAGGTGATTCTGATGCACGTTAAAGTTTGAGGATTGACACTGTATTGTAATAGCAGTTCACCACATCCTTTCTTTTACCTTTCAAATGCAATGTTCTTACCCTTAGACAGGCCCTTGTCACCTTATAGAGGTGAGAAAGAGAAAAGTAGTCACTGACATCTGGGAGCTGATCTGGCACTCATGGCTTAGGTCTTGATGTAGAACATATTCAATTTCACAGAACATCATCAGATCAGGCCACTCTGTGATCAAGACAAAAACAAACACAGTCCGTAATCACATCTGAACACAGACAAAAACAGGAACATGTCCAAACCACAAAAATAACCAAAATATTTTCCATCCTAGCTAATATAAGCGGCTACTGCCTCTTTGCCAATTAAAGTTTAGGCTCTTTTCATTCCTGCCCCTTTGCAATAAGATTTATAAGATACCCAATCATAGAATTGCCCCCACTTCCTGACAGCATCCAATCCCAAAGCCCCATCTCTCAATATTACCTGATACAAGCCCAGATCCTAAAATAAGTCCTTTCTAATTACATAAGCCCCCACTTATCTGCAGTTTCACTTTAGTGGTTTCAGTTACCTGTGGTCAACCTCAGTCTAAAAATATTAAATGGAAATTTTCAAAAATAAACAATTCATAAGTTTTAAATTGTCTGTGGTCCTGAGTAGCATGATGAAATCTCACACCGTCTGCTCCATCCCACCCACGACGTGAATCCTTCCTTGTCCAGCTATCCTGCCCCTTAGTCACTTAGTACCCAACTTAGTTATCAGATCGACTGGTCACGGTATCAGTGTTTGTATTCAAGTTACCCTTACTTAACAGTGGTCCCCAAGTTCAAGAGTAGTGATGCTGGCAATTCAGATCTGCCCAAGAGTAGGGCTTCCCTGGTGGCGCAGTGGTTGAGAGTCCGCCTGCCGATGCAGGGGACGCGGGTTCGTGTCCCAGTCCGGGAAGATCCCACATGCTGTGGAGCGGCTGGGCCCGTGAGCCATGGCCGCTGAGCCTGCACGTCCGGAGCCAACGGGAGAGGCCACAACAGTGAGTGGCCCGCGTACCACAAAAAAAAAAAAAATTGTGAATCAGATCTGCCCAAGAGTAGAGGCAAAGTGCTTCCTTTAAGTGAAAAGGTGAAAGTTTTCGACGTAAGAAATAGTATGCTGAGGTTGCTAAGATCTACAGTAAGAACAAGTCTTCTATCCATGAAATTGTGAAAAAGGAAAAAGAAATTCATGCCAGTTTTGCTGCTGCACCTCAAACTGAAGAAGTTATAACCACAGTGCATGATAAGTGCTTAGTTAAGATGGAAAAGGCATCTTAAATTTGTACAATAAGATATTTTGAGACAGAGACCACATTCACATAACTTTTATTATAGTATATTGTTATAAGTATTCTATTTTATACAAGTTACTGTTGTTAATCTCTTAATAGGCCTAATTTATAAATTAAACTTTATAATAGGTATGTATGTTTTTTTTTTTTTAAATGTAGTATGTATATGGTTTAGTACTATCCAGTTTCAGGCATCCACTGGGAGTCTTGGATCGTATCCCCCGAGGATGGGGGGGATATTACTGTTCTTACTAAGATGTTGCAGGGTGTGTAACTCATCTTGCTACAACAAGTAATAACCACCTTTCTCAGGAACAGATGTGTTCCTGTGGTCTTTGACTGGATGGCATTGACATAAGAATTATTGCACAACCTCCTAGTCAGTGGGGACCTGTACCCTTCCATGAACAGTTTGTTCCCAGTCCAATGCAAGGTAAAAATTAGGATTTGTTGTTTAGAAACACTGACAACCATTTGAGAGAGTAATTTTATGTCTGTTGAATCTAAAAATAGAACATTGCTTATATTTTGTATACCAGTTGTTTAAATTTTATTTTTCTAGTAATTTGTAATTATATCTTACAAATGATCTGCAATAGATTTTAAAAAGAAAAAAAGAAATTGATACTCCATTACAAATTGTTTGAGAGGCATTGTCCTACAGGACTTTTCTAATACTTTTCTTTTTCAACGCTGCTATCACATTAATCTTTTGAAAAGTCTGCTTTCAATATATTGTGCTCTTTCTCAAGCATCTCCAACATTATGATCTCCTCTGTTTTCCAGTTGAAGAGAGAGGAAACTAACATATTTTGAGTGTCTACCATATGTTATTAATTGTGCACATTTAAATACAGCCAATTCCCAGGAAACAATTCTAAATAAATATTAGCATTCTATTTCAAAACCTATTCCACAAAAAGTACAAGGACTTTTATGGGTGATTTTTTTTTAATTCAAGGAACATATATATCGAATGTTATTTAGACAAGAATAAAACAGGACAGGCTTTCCAATTAATTTTTTAGAAGCCATCATAGTAGAACAAACCTGATCAATATAGCATTTGAAAACTCTAGTGCAATGTCATTAGTAAATTTTTTTTTTTTTTTTTTTTCTTGCGTTATGCGGGCCTCTCACTGTTGTGGCCTCTCCCATTTGCGGAGCACAGGCTCCGGACGCGCAGGCTCAGCGGCCATGGCTCACGGGCCCAGCCGCTCCGCGGCATGTGGGATCTTCCCGAAACGGGGCACGAACCCGCGTCTCCTGCATCGGCAGGCGGACTCTCAAGCACTGCGCCACCAGGGAAGCCCTCATTAGTAAATATTGATGCAAAGGTGCTGTACTACGCACTTGTGAGAATTTGTTCTTCACTTAACATTTATCAGGTACTTACTAAATGTTGGCACCATTCATGGTCCCTTTGGCAGCCACATTTGTGCCACTTCCCCTTCTTTTGATAATAGGCTTTGTCATCCTTGGCTACAGAAGCTGGTAAGCGACATAAGAGCCAATCAAAATACCTCACCCTTCTGGCCTCAATGATGGATCCAGTGGTGTGTTCATTACCCATGTAGAATAAATCAGTTTTCCCCAGAATTGTTCTAACTATAGGTAGCAGGGAAGTTGCCCTTTTTCCTTTGTTTTGAGTCATTAGGACATGGTACAGATTACCAGTAGCATATTCCCCAGTACATGGAGAAAAATCTATCCGACATGGGGGAAAAAAATAAATTCAAAATGCAGAGAGACATAGAGATAGAACAAGAATGAGAACAAGAGTGCAAAGGAGAGACTCCCAAAACTGTGGGATTCCCTGGGCCAGGTCATCCCTGAAGCCAGCACGTTCTCTTCCCTATCTCGGGCTTGGTTTCAAAAAATAAAAAAATTCCTTTTTGGTTTAAGGTAGTTTGAGTTCCTTTTCTGTCACTTGCAACCCAAAAGCCTTCATTAACACAAACCTTCAATAAGTAGCCTGTGTGGTAGAAAGAGAAAGGGCTAAAGATTGAGACAAATATAGTTTTCCACTTAATAATTATGTGACTATTAGCCTCTCTGAGCTTCATTTGCCTTGTTTGCTATCTGGGAATAAAAAGAGCCCACTCCTAGAGTCAGACTGTAAGCTTTGGAAGGACAGGAAATATGTCTACCTTTCTTGTTATGTTCCTCTCACATGAGGGTCTCATGACCTGCTTAATGCAGGAAGGGCCAGGGGAAGGTCAGAGAGACCCTCCTTCTGCCATTTTCTCGGACTCCTTCAACTTAAAATATTCAATAAACCAAGACGTCATATTTTAGGATAGCATGTCCTAAACCCTATCACTTGAAAACCAGAGCTTGGTTTGGCAAATGTTCCCACAGTTAAAGCCAATTTGTTGACCTTTTTGTGTTTCTGCTTTCACTTACTTTTTAGCCTCTAAAATTCCTAACTTCCTCATCCATTTATTGTTTTCTAAATGTCCTTTTATCCTTTATCCAGCATATTTATTGTGAGAGTCAACCAAGATATCTAGACTGCCATTTTGCCAGAAACACAAGTCTCTGACTGGTAGTTTTATTTACTATTCTTAGGGACTTCCACTGTTTTCATTCAAAAATCTTTCCTTGGGCTTCCCTGGTGGTGCAGTGGTTGGGAGTCCGCCTGCCGATGCAGGGGACACGGGTTCGTGCCCCGGTCGGGGAGGATCCCACATGCCGCGGAGCGGCTGGGCCCGTGAGCCGTGGCCGCTGGGCCTGCGCGTCCGGAGCCTGTGCTCCGCAATGGGAGAGGCCGCAATAGTGAGAGGCCCGCGGACCGTTAAAAAAAAAAAAAAAAAAAAAAAAAAATCTTTCCTTTATTTAGCATCTTCTATCTTTATTATTGTAGAATATTTTAATGTTTTAGTCTATATGATTTTCCTTCTCATATTTCATGATTAATTTGTCTAAGTTTTCCCAGGTGTCTTACAATTTTCTAACCTTTGACTAAAGCAAGTAAGTGGTCAGGAGTATGAGCAATTTTCATAAAATAATCAGTTTAGCAGAGTAGTTAAGAGCATGAGTTCTGGACCCAAACTTCCTGTGCTCAAACACTCATTGTCACTTAGCTGTGAGACCTGTACCTTGAACTTCCTCATGTGTAAAATGCAGGTGATAATAATAGTACCCTCCTGTTAGTATTAAAGAGAAAACCACAGGCCCAAAATGGCATCACTTCTGCTAAAGACCATGATGCCAAACATAGATTTAATACCTAACCCAACTGCAGTTTCAACCTTCCCCAGAAATGTAATCTTATTCATCCAGTCTGGAATTTTCTGGTCAGTATCAAGGAGGTAATCTGCCACAGTGGGCCCTCTCCATTCTCCCCCATCCCCAGAGGAATAAGAGGCAATCTACATGATAAAACCCTTGCCCTTCTCTCCCCTCCCCACAAAAAGATATCCTTTCTTTTCTTTTGCTAATAGCTTCCTCATCCCACACTTCTTCCTATAAAAACCTACCATTGAGTACAACCCCTCAGAGTGCCTTTCTGTTTTCTAGACGGGATGCTGCCTGATTCATGAGTCATTCATTAAGGCCAATTAGATCTTCAAACTTACTGGGCTGAATTTTTTAACATTAGGGACTGAATTAGTTAATATACATAATGCTCTTAGAACATAGCTTGCCACATAGTGTTATATTTTTTATACCATTAAAACTGTAATATGATTAAATTATTAAAATTAGTGTAACTACCTGGCACCTGTCAGACAACATTTATAAATTAGTAACTTTTTTTCACATAATCCTAGAGGTCTGTGCTTCATTGGCTGCAAAAACCATATAGAAGCCAAACCCATACGAACCTCAGAGAAACCAGACCTAAGTGTTTTATATAAAAGAATTAACACTGAACACTTATTGTGCCAGGCATAACGGTAAGGACTTTCTACGAATTATCTCATTTTTTTCTAACGTCACTGTGACATAGGTAGTATTATTATTCTCATATTACAGTTGAAGGAATGGAAGTTCTGAGAAGTTAAAGTATATGATTGGGCCACCCAAGATGGCTGTATCTTGCTTTCTGTACAGCCCCTGGTCAACCAGTTCCTGCTTCACCTACACCGTACTCACCTAACTAACTTGCCTCTTAATTATAGATCCTAATCAGTAAATGCCTATATACTTGCACCTGGTCCCAGCTAGTGATAGTTCAAAACTTTAGATCAAAACATCTCCACTATGATAGCTTATCAAAGGAGCAATGAGGAGAGTGCTCCTCTGCTGGTTTCCCTGGTAACCAGTGAGCCCACCTGACGTCAACTCCCCCTTTGACCGGTAACATTCTTCTCTCCCCTGAAGCGAAGACTGCTGCGATGTCCTGCCGGCCATCAGCTGCACACGGTGGGGTGTCACTCCAGGACCTTATTTCAGACATGTAAGATCCCCCATCCATTAAACCATTGATGTCTCTGTTGCTGACTCTGGCCTCTTCCTTCAGTCTTGAGGCTGGGCAAGTACAGTGCTTGCAGGCCTGCGGGGTGCAGCCCAGCGTAAGGGGACTTACTTAGGCTTGTGATGGAGGAAGGCCCAGATTCAAAGTCAGGCTGTCAGACCTCACAGTGAGTATGTTTAACCAAGAAGGTGGGCAGCACATCTCTGGGGTCAGCTCACGCTTTCATCCCTTGAATTCATGGGTTTGGTTCCATGTTGCTGTTGTTTTGGCAGCTGGATAGGACATTAAAGACTCCTTTGTCAAATGAATCCTCTCCATTTTACCTAGGAGGAAATTGGGGCTATAAGTTTGTGACTTGGGCTCCACAATTAGAAGTGGCAGAAATGAGGCCTTCTAACACAACACTCTAACACTTATTCATTTACTTCCTTAATCCTGAAGCCAAAGTTGTATTTATTCACACCATCTGAATTCACCCCACCTGAGTTATTTGATACGTAAATTATAACAATAATAAACAGGTGAAAACGTTTTGAACTTGCTGGATTTCTATATTAATAAAACAAACAATAGAACAAATAATACAAAACCAAGCAATTTGAGCAAAAGTATCTTCAAAGGAGAAATAGGTTTAACTAGATTGGATTATAATGCCGCCATCATTAGTGCCACACCATCTCTCTAATATGCTAGAGGGTCATGTGAACCACCTGGTTAGCAAGAAAAAAAATGTTTCAAGCCTCAGTAAAACTTCCTCCTTCCACTGAAGCATACTCATCTTCTGTGAACAGATATAGCAAAATACAATAGAAATAAAACTAAGGCTGTCCTGAATGAGAATGGGAATTACCACCTCCCAGACTCAGCTCATCTCACTAGTCCCTTGAGTCTCAGGTACCAGCAGGCCACTTGGCAGCCCCTCCCAGTGAAGTCAGTCCTCATTAACAAGAGTGAAGATCAGGAGATCCTCAAATTGATTCAGGTCTGGACATGCTATCTCTGAGACTGGGATGCTCATGGTGTTCTAGCTAGCTAAGTGTTTAAGGGCTTCACTTATTCCAGCCTGAAACTTACACAGGGAAGGGAATTTGCCATGTTCATCTTTGTCTCCCCAACACCTAGCATGGTCCTAATGCTTAGCGGGTGGGCCATACCTGTCTTTGGAATGTTGTAAAGGTTAGACAAATGAAGGAGTCAATGAGTTAACGGATGTGAGTGAGACTGAAGGTCAGGGATAGTATGGTTCAGTTATGGCATCTTCCTTCTGTGGTCACAGACAAGGTCTGTGTGAAAATAGCAGACGATTTAAGTTTCTCTCAAACTCAACATAAACCAGCAGTGAGATGTGGCTGATAAAAAAATTATGATATAACCTTGATATTGAGTTGACAAGAGTATGATACTCAAAGAAAAGTTAGTAAGGGATTCTTCACTCCTACGGTCACTTCGCAAGCATTCCAAATGCCATGCTGAAATCCAAAGGAAACTGATCTTTCTTTCCAAGATAGACTCTCACTCTTTTGTCCTGTTTCTTCACATGGTTTTCTTCCACCCATAAAAATCCTTTCCATCTCATCTTTCATTTCTCCGTTGCCCTTCTTGGAATACTCTGCTGTTCCACAATCCCAAGCCCCATGCTCCCAACTTACCTCTATATCCCCCAAACTGCTATTACAGTGTTATGGTACTTATCTTTTTTAATCTAATATTTTCACTACTTATGTTCTTGTCTTCTTTATCAAAAGAATCTAAACTGTAAAGCACTGATCAAAAGCAAGGAATTTTCATTTTTATTGTTGTACTTGCCTCCATGTACATTTCACATCCATTAGATTATGATCTTCTAAAGGCCAGTAAGAGACCCATTTATTTTTTTTAATTTCTCTTTAAGTTGCACACTGTACCTAGCTAGTTGTTCTAGGCAAAAAACAAATGTTGTTTGTCTGATGGTTGACTCAGGTATAACTACAAGCCACAACAAGAGGAAGCTAACACACTAGCAAGGAACAAGAGCATACATACACGGCAAGCCAGGAGCCAGGTTTTGAAACCTCTCTTAGTATGCAGACATACAGATCTATTTCCCGATTACATACTTTCATGTACATAGATCAAACAAGAGTTAAGCAACTAAGGACAAAAACAGATAGTTCACAGAAAAGGAAATACAAATGGCTAATGAAATAGACAATGATGTGCCATCTTAGTTAATAAAGAGGGAAATGCAAATGGAACAAAATGAGGCACCATCATTTGCCTACCATACTGGCAAAAGGCAGAGACAGATAATATTCAGTGTCAGCAATGGTGGGAATGTAAATTTTAAAGGGTACTTTACAGTACTGATCAAAATTTTTAAAACACACATTCCTTACTAAATAAGCCCACTTCTAAGAATCTACTCTTCAGAATAACTTTTTCCATATTGCTAGGATATTGGCTGAAGAATGTTCACAGTGCCATTAAATTTATATTAGTAGAAATCAGAGATAACCTAAATATGTCAAAAGTGAGATGTTTAAGTAAATTATATTCATACTCTGATGCTACATAGCCATCACAAAGAATGAACCATATCTATATGTGTAGGTATGGGAAAATGATCACAATATATTGTCCAAAAAAAGCAAGTTGCAAAGCAGTAAATGTAGTATAATTTCTTTTTTGTGGGGAAAAAAGATGTGTTTCATGTTTCTGTGTTCATATAAATACACAAATTTCTACATAACTCTATGTGCAAAAACAAAAATAAAAACAAACATACGGGCTTCCCTGGTGGCGCAGTGGTTGAGAGTCCGCCTGCCAATGCAGGGGACGTGGGTTCGTGCCCTGGTCCGGGAAGATCCGCGGCTGGGCCCGTGAGCCATGGCAAAAAAAGAAAAAAATAGAGCCAGCATTTTCAGTCCGAATGTCTCCCCGCCCCCTCAAGCCTGGTAGAGGCAAAAAAAAAAAAAAAAAAAAAAAAAAACGAACATACAAACAAAAACAAAGGTCTGGAAAGAAAAACACCCAACTGCTAACTGCCGTTACCCCTAGGGAGGTAAAGCAGGAAGGGCTTTTCTTGTGTATTTCTATGCATTGTTTAAATTTTCTTGCAACATCAATGTAATACTTTTGACTTTTCTGAAATAAAAAAAAACCCATTTAAAGTAGCTATAAAATATTTGAAGATTCACAAAAGCAGTGATCAAACTTTCAGGAACTGCATGCATGAATTATCTCTTTAAGTATTCTTTAGAACTCTATGCTCACAAAATTATTCACATGTGTTTGTGTCAGTTACCAAAACCTGAAACCTTATGTGGTAGCATAAAACAGTCATTCCATGTTTTAGAAGAGGTAAGAAAGGAAAAAAGAAATTTCTTTAACACTGTGTACGAAGAATGTCGCCTGTTATCAGTAAACAAAGGATGCTGCAGCCATCAAGCCATCAACTGCAGACACCTCCAAGTGTACACCCTGAGGGAACTCAAGATGGGAAAGAACAGGATACTGGCCCTAAACAGTTAGGGTGCATATCAAAGGAATGATTTTAATGAGCCCAGGCTCTTGCACCTTCCCATACGTAAAGAAGGGCTAAATTCATTAACTTGAGATGTCTGGTTTTCTTTAACACTAGTCTTTTGATGTTCCAACTACCTGGATTTTGCAAAAACTCATATAACCTGGCTACTCCTGTACCTCTTTGGAACAGCTCCTCAGAGCTATCTAAGAGTGTGTTTCCCAGGCTTAAGTCCTCAGTAAGTCCACTGAATAAAACATAATTTTCTACTTTTAGGTTGTGTATTTTTTTTTTTTTAGTTGACAACACTTTTTTTTAAAGAAATTGACAAACCAAGCAGAGGGTTCTCAGAAATAATTCACCTGATCATTGATATATGGTAGGGGCCACAAATATCAGTGCCATAGGAGACTGGCAAGTAACAGATTAATGAGGCCAGCTGGAAATAAGACAGCAAGGACCAGAGGGACTATCTGGAGAGTGTGTACTGCTTAAAGGGAGCAGCTACTTCAAAACTCCAAAGTGAGAAGATGGATCTGGTGTTATCAGATCTTTTAATATTTCAAAGGAAATCAGAAACCAGAATTTTTTTTTTTTTAAAGATGTTGGGGGTAGGAGTTTATTAATTTATTTATTTTTGCTGTGTTGCGTCTTCGTTTCTGTGCGAGGGCTTTCTCTAGTTGTGGCAAGCGGGGGCCACTCTTCATCGCAGTGCATGGGCCTCTCACTATTGCAGCCTCTCTTGTTGCGGAGCACAGGCTCCAGACGCGCAGGCTCAGTAGTTGTGGTTCATGGGCCTAGTTGCTCTGTGGCATGTGGGATCCTCCCAGACCAGGGCTCGAACCTGTGTCCCCTGAATTAGCAGGCAGACTCTCAACCACTGTGCCACCAGGGAAGCCCATAAACCAGAATTTTTAATAGCAATACACCCAGGTTTTACATTTTAACAACCGATTTCTTAAAATCTTAAATTTCATGTTGGAGGACTTCCCTGGTGGCACAGTGGATAAGACCATGCACTCCCAATGCAGGGGGCTTGGGTTTGATCCCTGGTCAGGGAACTAGATCCCATGTGCATGCTGCAACTAAGAGTTCACATGCTGCAACTAAGGAGCTGGTGAGCCACAACTAAGGAGACCACCTGCTGCAACTAGGGAGCCCACATGCCAAAACTAAGGAGCCCAAGTGCCACAACTAAGAGCTCGTACAACCAAATAAATAAACAAATACTTTTAAAAATAAATAAGTGCTATGTTGGTAAACATTGCACAAGCCAAACAAAACACATCTCCTAGCTGGATGTGGCCTGCAGCCTCCCATTTGCCATTTTTGGGTTTCACTGTCTCCATAGAGTTCTAGTGGACTAATTCTGACAGACACATCCTTCATCACCCAGATCAGTTCCCTCTTCTTCCATTAGCACTTTGGCCATGGTATTATAGAATATTAGAGTTCATATTTTTTTAAATGTCATTAAAATATCAATTTTTTATGGTAACAAAATACATATAACAAAATTTGCCATTTTAGCCATATTTATGTGTACAGTTTGGTGACCTTAATTACATTCACAATGCTATGCAAATGAAGCAGGAGGAAAGGGGGCAGGGCACAAGCTTAAAAAAATGACATAGCCATAGGACATGACAAGGACTGGTTAGAACCAACTAGGTCCAAGATGGCAGAAGATTCGACTTCCAGTAGACATTGAGCCTCATTATACGCTCACTGTAATACATTAAGATAAATGACACACCCACCAGCGCCATCACAATTCTGAGGCCAACCATAAAAGGTCAAAAAGTGAGTGGTGGGAGACTGGGATTGACATATATACACTAATATGTATAAAATAGATAGCTAATAAGAACCTGCTGTATAAAGAAATAAATAAAATAAAATCTAAATTTTCAAAAAAAAATAAGAAAAGTGAGTGGTGGCCCAATTCCTGGAAATTACTGCCCCTTCCCTGAAATAATTGGAATAATCTTCCCATTCATTAGCCTATGAAATTACCCAGTCCATAAAAACTAACCATGCCATATTTTGGGGCCTTTTGCCTTCTGAGATGTCCCACACTTTGTCTGTGGAGTATTTTTCTCTCTAAATAAATCTACTTCTTACCTATCACTTTATCTCTCACTGAATTCTTTTTGCAATGAGACATCAAGAACCTGAGCTTCATTAAGTCCTGAGACCAGGTGTGTGATCTCAATTAAAAGACGTGGGTTCAAGTCTCAATCTGGGTTTTGGCTGGGTTCGAGTCCTGGGACATGGGTTCAAGTCCCAGTCTGAGTTGCACAGTTTCATTACCATCACCACCAGCTCTTTCCAAAATTTTTTCATCACCCCAAACAGAAACTCTGTACCCATTAAATAATAACTCCCCACTCCACCCTCCCCCAGTCCCTGGTAACCTCTAATCTATTTTCTGTCTATGAATTTACCTATTCAGGGTACCTCACATAAATGGAATCATATAATATTTGTCCTTTTGTGTCTGCCTTATTTCACTTAGCTAAATATTTTTAAGGTTCATCCACAGCACAGCATGTATCAGAACTCCATTCCTTTTTACAACTGAGTAATATTTCATTGTATATTGTGATTCATATTAGGAAATATGTATTTGGTCTTTGTTCCCATTACTAGCACAAAAGCTTCTAAAACACCTGGAATTTTCTAAGTGGTGTGAGAAATAAAGGCTTCTTTTGTTATGTTAATGAGGTGATTTTTTTGAATGCCTCTAGGTCACCTAAGAATGGATGCTGGTTGCCAGGGGAACCAACCCTGTGATTGGAGGTTTGGAACTTTTAGCTCCATCCCCCTGACCTCCACAGAGGGGAGAGGGGCTAGACATTGAATCATCACCATTGTCTATTGATCTAATCAACTGTGAGTATTTAAGGAAGCCTCTGTAAAAACCCAAAAGGACATGGTTTGAAGAGTTTCCAGCTTGGTGAACATGTGATTTGAGAGAGAGTGATGCACCTGGAGAGGGCATGAAAGCTCAGCACGTTTTCCCCATACCTTGCCCTATGCAGCTCTTCTGTCTAGTTTTTCCTGGGTTATATCCTTTTATAATAAACCCATAATCTAGTACATAAATTGGTTTCCTGAGTTCTGTGAGCCACTCTAGCAAATTGAACCCAAAGAGAGGGTCATGGGAACCTCTGATTTACAGCCAGTTGGTCAGAAGCACAGGTAACAACCTGGACTTCTGATTGGCATGTGAAGCACAGAGTAACCTTGTAGAACTGAGCTCCTGACCTGTGGAATCTGATGCTATCTCCTGGTAGAAAGTATCAAAATTGAGTTAAATTGCAGGATACCTAACTGGTGTGAAAGCATTGTTTGTTGGGAAACGCCCCTCTGCTGCCACTATGGAACTGTCTTCAGAACCATTTGTATGCATATAGCACATTTTGTTTACCCAGTCCTCTGTTAATGGACACATGGGGTGTTTCTACCTTTTGGATATTATGAATAATGCTGCTATGAACATTTGTATAAAAATGTTTGAGTCCATTTTTTATTCTTTTGGGTATATACCTAAGAGTAGAACTTCTGGGTAATATGGTAATTCTGTATTTAACTTTTTGAGGAACTGACAACGTGTTTTCTACATCAGCCACACCATTTTACATTCCTACCAACAATGCATGTAAATCCCTCATTTTTAAGATGAAGAAAGCAAGGGTAAAACTTGTTAGATAGCTTGAACATATACACAGAAAGTCAACTGCAGAGCTGACATCAGAAACCAAGTATCTTGACTCCCAATACAGTCCTCTTTCAAAGGTTAACTCCACTAGGATTTAACTCAGATGACTAGGCAAATGGCAGTATTGTCTACACAAAGAGTGGGTCATTGGACATAGATCAATTGATATATTGGAAGAAAGAATTTGAATTAAGTTCTGGATTTTGCGCTCCATAATGGAGAGAATTTTGTTTTTCTTCTTCAGGTCTAAGCTCTAAGAGAAGATTAAGTCATACTTGTCTTAAGCCTAGTACCTAATTGTAGAATAATCATAGAAACATTTTTGTATCATTATTAGTCTTAACATTCTGAACTAAGGGCTTTTTTTAAAAAAATTCCTTGAAATGCAATAAAGACTTATTTTAGAGGAGTTGGAAAATTCAGAAAAGTGGAAAGGAAAAAGAAAGGGTCACCTAGAGAACTGTCAACCTGAAAAATATTCACTTTTTAGTACTTTTTTCCATGCGTATTGTCCTAAACATGGTGTTTTTGTTTGGTATACATGGTCGAAATTATAGAATCTTAAAGCTTAAGAAAATTATTACAATTTGGGGAGTAAGCTTAAAAAACAGAATGAGGAAAAGTAGATATTAAAGTCTAGGAAAGCACCCAACATAGAGTTAGCACTCCTTCCTACCAAGTCTCAGCCCTCACAGTCTTATGACATCCCTTTTGGTGGTATGTTCTTACTTACCTGTCCACATGGAAATGTGTTATTTATCTAAATGTAAAAGCTCCAAGGACATGGCCACACGATGCACTATTTTGTTTCTCCCTCTGTGCCTCATAGAGTGCTACAAATACAGTTGGTAGTCAGTAAAGAACTTCTGAATGATTATTACTGATTTCATACCATCTTCAAGGTTAACACCCCTCAGAGTCTCCATAAGGGGTAACCCAATTCAGGCCCTGCAGGACCCAGTCTTGGTAGGCCTTCACACTCCACAGAATTTGGTTCCATAATCAAAGATAATTTAAAAGTCATTTGAATCTTTACTTCCATTACTTGAATACTATAGGTAATTCAACTTGTAACCCACAGTAGCACTTTTTTTTTTGCGGTACGTGGGCCTCTCACTGTTGTGGCCTCTCCCGTTGCGGGGCACAGGCTCCGGATGGACGCGCAGGCTCAGTGGCCATGGCTCACGGGCCCAGCTGCTCCACGGCATGTGGGATCTTCCCGGACCGGGGCACGAACCCGTGTTCCCTGCATCGGCAGGCGGACTCTCAACCACTGCACCACCAGGGAAGCCCAGTAGCACTTCTTAAAACCTCCTTGGCCCCATTCTTTTCACTTCAGTACATTTCAAGTCCACAGCTGACTTAAAGGCCCAGTCTCAAAATCTTCACCAAAAATTTTCTCTCAGCTTCATCCCTTGTGGTTCTTGGTTTTGCTTTTCATCCCCTTTATCTTCTATTTCTTCTTCCTTTAAGCCAAAAAATTACAGCCATTTGTATCATCTTGGCATTCATTCTTATTTCTGCAGCTCAACCCCTCTCTCCTCAGTCTCTGATTCTCTTTCAGGAAATTCAGGAATAGAGCAGGCACACTCAGCCCCTCTCTTGGAAGGAGACCCAGGAGTTAGGACTGGGGGAGAAGAAGGCGGAGGAGGTGGGAGAAATCACAAATGCTTATAATGTACTGTCCTTTCTTTTATTCTCATCACGCAATGAAATTCTCATGTATTATTTATTTGGGGTGGGCTATATGAAAGTTCTTTGGAAAAAATGTGACAAGTTGTAAAGGTAAAATGATGAAATTTTCTTTGAGGATGGAGGTCACGGCCTACCCACCCTCTCCTCTTTGGGGTGTCACCTTGAGGGCATATAATAGGCCTGATAAAAATGGTCTGATCTTTTGATCTTACAAAGCAGAGTCACAGGCCTTCTGACCCTTGAAACTGTAAACATTTACTCTGGAATTAGCTCAGAGGTCTCTCATGGGTATAATGAGACAATTACAAGGTACATCATCTTGTCTCTCACAGAGATGAGTTTTCATTTTTCTCTCTTCTACTTTCTGCATAAATCTGTGTGGAAATTTCTCCAAATTTTGTATTCACTTTTGTGATATCTTATATGCATGTTATCACTGATAATGCTTACGTAATAGTAAAATTACATTCTCTCTCTCTTCTATATTGGTACAGAGGGGTCTTTTGTTGGAGTCTTTGTTTTCTTTCCCCAACATTATGATATGGTCCTCCAAATAACAGTTACATCTGTTTAACTATATTTCTTATTTCATCTCTTCCCCCAGTCCAGTAATACCCAAAGTGCACTACTCCTAGGTGACAGCAGACTTAAGTGACACTTAATACTACTTGACATGGGTCGAGTAAGTACCAACAGATAATCACCGAAACTTTTTGTTCTCCCTGGCTATCTCTGTATGCAGAGACTCAGAAGGACAGAAGGACAGTGGGATTGAGTTCAGAAAGTGTGACTGAATATTCCAGGATAAGGGATGTAGAGCTACCACTCATCTAGTTCTCAAGCCACAAACTTAGGATTTTGCCTTAATTTATCTTTCCCTCAAACACCACATCCAATTGACTCCACACTCAATCCACATCCCAAATCCATTCAGTTCTTCCATTTTCACCACTTCTACCCTAGTTTAAGCCCACCATGCATCAGCCTCTAACTGCACTTCCTGTTTCTACTCTTGTTCCTCTCTATAGCAGCTCGTGTAATCTTTTATAAAAATATAAATCATAAAATGCCACTGCCTACTCTTTAATGGCTTTTCATCATTCTTAAGTTAACACCCATTTAACCTGAAAAGCTCCAAACCTCATTTTATACTTCTCTGCTTCAGCCACACTTGCTTTCTTTCTGTTTCCCCAACACACCAAGCTTGGTTAAAATGTACTTTCCCCTGGTTTTCACATGGCTCCTTTTAAGGACTCAGTTTAACTTTTACCTACTTAGAGAGGACTTACCTATTTATTCTAAAGTAACCACCTAGTTGTTCTCCATCACATTGCTCTGTTTTATCAGCATGACACATTTCTAGTTGTTTCTTGTGTGTATGTATGTTTTCAATTGCTCAAACTTTTGTTGAACTCTTCCATTTCCTATATGGGAGATAGGAAATACTGAATAGGGATCAAAAGTCTAAGAACTTGGGGCTTCCCTGGTGGCGCAGTGGTTGAGAGTCTGCATACCAATGCAGGGTACACAGGTTTGTAGCCCTGGTCTGGGAGGATCCCACATGCCGTGGAGCAACTAGGCCTGTGAGCCACAGCTACTGAGCCTGTGCGTCTGGAGCCTGTGCTCCGAAACGAGAGGCCACGACAGTGAGAGGCCCGCACACCACGTTGAAGAGTGGCCCCCACTCGCTGCAACTGGAGAAAGCCCTCGCACAGAAACAAAGACCCAAAACACAGCCAAATATAAATAAATTAATTAATTAAAAGGTAATGTGAAGTTCTTTAAAAAAACAAAATGTCTAAGAACTTTATTTCAGATTTTTCTTTAACTTCCTCACAATAGCTATTTTATCTATTGTCAGTTTTCTCCATCGTGATTAGCTCTTACTATAGAGTGGCATGGGGACTTGCAACTAACTCCATATGAAGTCTTGAAGAAATAAGAACACCAAAGACTAGGGTAGGTGGCAGTGACTTCAAACAGGAAAGGAAAGTATGCTGAATCCCTATAGCCTCCTATAGAGAAGAAACAAAGAGTCGAAGTATGAGCTGATAAATAACCTGGGACTAACAATGGAAAGGCCCATGGGACTTCCTAGTGCCTGCCACTGTAATCTCTGAACTCAGATTTCACCTTCCTACTGTCCTCATAGCACAACATAATACTGTCAGATCCGTACTGAAATCTCACCATCACCACCTCTCTCCCAACCAAACCCTTCAGATTCAGACACAACTCTCCAATTCCTTTTTGGGAAGTCATTCCTTAAAACTTTAGTCCACCCAGAACTCTCTTCTCTGACCTCCTTGTTTCAAAAGTAAAATCCAGTTGTGGAGCTCATTGGTCTTTCTTTGTTTGTTTATCTTTACCATTACTTGTTTTTGTTTTTGTTTGCTTGTTTTATTTTTATTTTTGCTCTTGTCTTAATCTTAGAATCCTATGTAGCACTGAACACAAGATACCCAGTAGGGTTTTTTGGGGTTTTTTTTTTTTGGATTAATTGAACAGATTCACACTCTGGCTGAAGTTTATACCCTCAGGGACCAAAAAAAAAGAAGGAAAAACTAAAAGGAGAGGGAAGAAGAAAGTGTGAGAAAAACAGGGACTCTAATATATAGGGAAAGGAAGCAGGGGTGCAGAAGAGGGAAAGGACCCAAAAAATCAGTTTTCATTGTGAAGACAATCACAGTTTTATAACATGTTGTCAATCTGCTAAAATGGAAGTTGACAGGAAATTGGCAGAGACAGGGAAATGGCCACAGGCCAAGTTATACTCTTGTGTTAAATCTTTCCACTGCCTTGCCTTATTTGCAGCTACCTCATGGTCTCAAAGCCAGGTAGATTCTGATTTGTTCCTCATACAAGTAAGGATTTATCAACAGACTGATTTATACATAGCTAGAAAGTAATAATCATCTGTGGACATCAAACCGGATGAGCCTTCCTCTATCACCTCTTTCTTTTTACAACTAAAAACTTACTGTGGGATATAAGTAAGTTTCAGTGGAATAACATGAAATCTCAATATCTCTTGTACAGTCATAACAGAAGTGGTTTCTGCCATTCCTATCCAGAAACTAACTCACTTTGAAACCACTCACTTGGTCTATCAGGTAGATCAGTGTTATTCACTGCTATTTCCTAGCACCTAGCATAGTGCCTGGTACATGTCATGTGTGCAATAAATTTTTGGATACTGACTGATTGGATTAATGAATAAATGATGGTTCCAATCTCTGGTGCACCCTTAGGTGACCTTAAGCCAAAGATAAAGACATATGGGAAATACAGGATGGATTTTTTAAAAGGACATAATTGAGGGAGAAGATTACCAGAGTTCTGCTGCTTTGTTTATCTCCACCTAAAATTCATTCCACGAATAGAAACTGAATGCCTTCTATGCCTTCTATGTGACAGGAATTGTGTTATACCCTCAAGTACAAATATAAAGATACAGACCCTGGATCCAATGTGTGCTTTTCCATGACTACATCATAGCCTCTAATCACACTCTGTTTCAGTTACTAGACTGTAACTGTCAATGTATCTGTCTTGCCACTATATTGTAAGCTCTATTAGGACACTGCCCATCACACAGTAAGCACTCAGTAAATAGCTGGTAAAGCATCTGCTTAAAGATGCCTTACCAGCTATTACCAATTTACCAATGGAAATTGTAGCCTACTAAGGGGAAAAGACATAATGAACCGTATAAAGTCAGGATTCTTAGTTTTGAGAAAGAAGAGCTAACTCTTGCTGATATAGCAGAAAAGGAGCATGTTGAAGATATTGGGTGGCTCTCAGAATTACTGGAGGGTAAAGAGAATCATGGCAGACACTAGGCCTACAGGAATAATGCACAAAATCACTGCAGAACTAGTGCAGTGAGGAAACTGTCTCCATTGCAGTTCCCCACCCATGCCTCTTCTGCATCGGAAACTCAATGTTGCAACCACTGAGAAACTGCTGTTGCTGCCAGTGCTGCCAACAAAGTCAGCCACCTCTGCTGCTACTCCTATCAAATGCCAAAGAACCAGAGAGCACCCTTGTTCATTGGTAGCTGAACCAAGGTTGGAAAGACAGGTTGAGCCTGGATTGTGAAATGCTTGAACAAAGGTATAGGCAGTCACCAGAACAATTTATTCCTAAACCAGATTCCCCAATCAAATGGAGTAACCAAAAGCTAAATGTGCAGTGCTTGCTTTTTGCCCATGGTGGATGCCAATGAGTATTTGCAAGTTTGGTTGAAACAACAGATGGGAGTCTGCAAATTTAGGACAGACTGCCCCACTTAATCCCTATGATTAATCATGTCTATATTGATAGCCTTACCTGAGATCAGAAAGTACTATCTCTCATAACATATTTTTGGGAATACAACTATGATATGTGGCCCTTATGTCATGAATCTGGGTCAGGTACCAAGAAAATCAACAACATTTAGATCTGCAACATTTAGAGTGTTGGGAAGTGGGGGGGTGGATTCACCAGGATTTTAAGTGCCCTGGATCCTTAGCAACTGAAGGTTTCCCACCCAAATGAGGACTCAATCTTTGTCGTTCTCTTGCATCAGCCACGGGTTGCTACTGGTCACTTCGGAGTTTCTTAGCAAAAACAAAACGCAATCTGTAGAAGCACTGCAAGTCAAGACAGGTGAGTAGAATTGGCTCCAAGGACTGAAGAGGAACTTAGCCAAAAACTATTCAAAACAGGTTAATCCATCTGAACTGGGACAGCAGACACCAAGGAGAAAAGGGACTAGGTTAGACGTGGGCAACCTCGGCCTTGCTGGCTATACTTGCCTATGAATAGCTACCAATTCTTCCAAATCCCCCCGCCACCTTCCCCCCGCGTCCACTCGGATAATCTCTTTAGGCACGTTAGCTAGCCAGAGAAGCAGGGAACCTGTGGAAGAGGATGAGGTGTTATTTGGGGTATAGAGATCATGGATGTTTTACGTATGCACTTAATGAATTTGTCGAGCCCCTCACCCCCGCCCCATCTTAGGCTGGGTCACTCGGAGGAAAAAAAACCCTCTTTCCTGTACCTCCCTTTATGCTGTCCTCGCCTGCGACTTCTCCCTCTCACTCTGAGCCGCACGCAGCCTCCGTGCCTCACCTGAAAACTACTCTTCAGACTTCCTTCCGGGCCCAGCAAAGCCCGGCGTACTCGGTATCTAGAGAGGCAGAGATACTCGCTTCTATCCAAAAAAACAAAACTGCCCTTTCCGAAAAAAAAAAGAAAACTGCTCGAGCATTCCGAAGCTCGCATGCGCGCGTCACACGGGGAAACTGCTAGGAGGGTCCGGGCGCTTCGAATCGCAAACCCCGCCCCCGCGTGTCGGCCCCGCCCCGCCGCCTCAGCCCCGCCCCGTCCCGCCGCGGGGGCAGGCACGCGACGCCCTCTCCAGGCCAGGCTTCCGCGCCCTATTTGGTCTTTGGGGGGCAGGCGGTGGGAGGTGAGGCGTGCGCGGCGGAAGGGGACGCGGGGCGGGCTCGGGTGCGCCAAGGCACAGCTCTAAGCAGCGCAGCCGCCACCTCCTCGGGAGCCCACGCGGCCTCTGCGTCCTGCCTCGGAACAATGGGACTCGGCTCGCGAGGTATCTTGGCTGTGCTGGCCCTGGGGGTCGTGGTGGGGGTAGCGCTGCTGAAGATCATCGCCGACAGCACAGACCCGGAGGGTAAGTGGCTGCGGGGGTCGCCAGCCCCGGCTCCGGGAGGAGTCGCGCTGCCCATCGGGAGTTTCCAAGTTAGATCTGGTTGTGCAGAAAGTTCTGCAAGTCTTAGGCCGAACGCACGGGGCAGTCCTGGAGGTGACCTGATGGCCCCATCACAGGGAAAACTGAGACTTGGGCCAGTCCTCCACCTGCCCCAAGGCCGCCTGCTTAAGAAACGGTGCAGTCTTTCCCCTCAGTTTTTCTGCAAGCAACGGACGCAGGCCTGGAGGAGTGCGTATAACCTGTTGAGTTACCGAAGGATGGGCCTTCAGCAGGGGTTCAACTCAGTTGTTACAGTCTTTCCCCGAAGTTATTGTTTTCCTGGGAGGTTAGAGATTTTCTAAGCCTTCCTTTTGTAAAGGATTAGTTGGATTGAAAAATATGTCTATCGATTCCTGAGCAAACATGTCTACCAGTTAGTTGCGGAACCTTTTAGGCGTTTTCCGGCGTTTCATCGCCTAATTGTGTAATATCATACCAATTATTTATAGTCTTAAGGACCCCAGACGCTTTGGGGCTAGTGTAGCTGGTTGGGAGCTTTTGGGGTGCGGACAGCTCTCCCGGGCGCAGGTGATGCTTGTGCTTCTGTGGATGGGCGCTACCAGCCCCTCGTGTACCGTAAACACCGGCCGAGGCGGGCCGAGGCGCGTATCAGCTGTGCAGCCTTATGATCACAGCTGCACTATTGTTAGGAGTCCAGGACGTCGTCAGTAAAATCATAACAAAATGATTTTGACATTTCTCTTCTGGGGGAAGTGGAGGTGTCTCTTTAGGCCCTTGGCCCTTTGGGGACTTTTTGGATAAAGTCCTGAAAACTGATTTGCTGTGTAAATTCTGTTTTCTCTTTGTCAACTCTTATAGAGGTCAGGTCACTGATTAATGATGAGTAAACTAGAATAAGTTAGTTTAAATGACCCAAGTTTTTCCTGGTTTTAAATTCTATCCACTGTACATTACATTAGTTTTATCCAGCAGTTTGCAAAACCAGACGGTTCAGGCACAACACCTGCTTTTGCCAGAAAAATCTGGGTGACTTAGACAATAACAGTTTTTGTTTGTTTTGCTGAATTTTTTTGTTTGCTGAATTGCACATGTGACAGACTGGCTTTGTAGAGCTAATTTTGAGATCATTTCAGGAAAGAATGATCAGTAAAATCATGTCCGTCATATTTTCAATATTATGAGGTATTTTATTGTAAAAGTGAACTATCTGGAATTAAACAGTATATTTTGCTGCTAATTTTATGCTAATATTTATGTGAGTTGGTCTCCATTTTTTTGTTACTTTGTGAAAGTGTACCTGCTTATTGTTTCTCTAAAGAATTACTGAGTAGAGAAACTGAGTGTGCTTGCTTTTCTTTTGCCCTCATAACAGATTTTTTTTGCCCTGTTTTAATACTCACTGTTTGTTCTGTTTGTTACTTGATGTCTCACTAGACGTTAATGCTATTTGGAAAACTTGGAATGCTCTACTATATGAAAGCCTTGATTTCATGAACTAGTATAACCAATGTGAGCTGGAATCCATTTCTGCAGACTATAAGGTCACCTTGAAACTAGAGTAAAGGAAGGTTCTGTAGAGGATGTCTCAAAAGAGCAAGTAAACGTTGTCCTAGTCTTTATATGCCGTGTGTAATATGTATAAGGTGTCATTATGAAGTACAGTGATTTTTGTCATACCAGAGCTTTATATAGCTAATTTTTACTTGACACTTTTCCTGTGCTCCTCATGCTATGCTAATTGAGGTCCATACTTCATCTCATTGGATCCTCACAGTATTATCCCCGTTTTATAAATGAGGAAACTGAGGCTTAGAAGTTACCTAATTTATTCAAAGTGAAACAACTAATACATGTTTGATTTCAGAGGCCAGAATCCAAACTCTCAATTAACCATTTTGCTACTAAGCTACAGTAGGTGATGTTGGCTTTTCAAGTAGATAATACTTTTATCCACAGTACTGTCATTGCCCAGAATATTGTGGGAGAAGATAAAAACATTATTGAAATTCTTCTTTTAAAATATCCTCCACAGTCTGCTGTATAGTTTCATAAATATCTTCAGTTGAAGGAGGAGGGATACTATGAACAAGTTAGCAAGCCAGCAGACAGGATAGATTGTGGTAGTGCAATGAAAGACATAAGGGTGGGGGAGGCTATTAGTCAGGGCTTTTGGTGGCAAGTGACAGAAACCCACCTTAAACAGCCTTAGGGGAAAGGAAGGACTTTATTGACCCTTAAATGGAAAAGTCCAAGGATTAAGGTGGCTTCAGAAATGCTTCATTGAAGAGTTCAAATAGATTGCTAAGAGATGGCCATTTCCGACTCTCTAGATTACATCTATCAAACCATAGGCAAGCCCTAGTTAAAGTGTTCTTAGCCTGCAGGGGGAATCCAAATAACAGGGACTTTCTAAAGTGATTCCCAGGCTTCAAAAGCCACCATAATGGGTAGCCAATTAGGATATGAAATTAATCTTTAATGAGCCTGTGCCACTTCATGAACTTAACTTTCTTTTCTTCTATTTAGTGCAATATTCTATTTTACTACTTGGTCATTTTGTCAAGTAAAGCATCAGCCTCCTTGTTCTTAGATTGTCCATGACATTCTTTATCTCTTAGGACACAGAAACAGTGCCTGCCCATAGCAGGTACTTCATAAGTATTTTTTGAAAAGAGGAGAAAGAGCTTAGAAAGAACACTGCTTCTGCCTTCTTCCTCAAGAAAAAAAAAAAGGGTTGCCAGGAAATCATCCCTCATAAGAGTGACAACAGCAGGTAGACAAAAACAGGAGGCTCTCAGAGCAGTCTAGGCAAAAGATGAAGGCACGTGGTAATGGACATAAGTAGATAGAGTCTAGATCTGTTTGGGGGGGTAGAACTGAAATCATTTGCTAATGGATTGCATGGTGGAGTGAGGAAGAAGGAAGAATCAAAAGATGACCTCTTGGTTTTAGGATTGAACAACTGGTAATGCAACAACTGGAAACACTGGGGCAGAAGCAGGTTTATAGCAGAAAATCAACGGTTCCGTTTTGGCATTCACAAGTACAGGCTTTGGAATCAAACAGCCTGGTCCAAATCCAGACTCTGCCACTTACTAGCTGGGTGGCCTCCTCTGGGTCTCAGTTCTGTCACTGCACAACAATGTTCCTGTCACAGAATTGTTGTGAGGGTTAGATGAGCTAATGCAAGTTACATGCTCCCCATGAGGCCTGGCATGTAGTAAGCCCTTAATAATGTTGGCAATTATTTGCTACCTGCTGCTAAATACATCTGTATAGTCTACTGACCTTGATCTTTTTCAAGTTTAATCTTCACACTGTATCCTTTTGTGATAAATGGATTATGGTTCCAGCAAGAGGAAGAAACGCACAGTAAAGATAGCTCCTTCAAAGTTGTTATTGCTTACTTTCTTTGTACTTTGAAGGTTTTTTGGGTAGGAGAAAACTATCTTTGTGAAAAGTACACAATAATAAACTTACTTGCCTCCCATGTAGTATGTGTGTTAATCTTCCATTATACAAAGACCAAAGATGAATAATCCACTCTGAAAAGTTGCTTAACTGGGGCATAGAATTCTTCCAAACTTTTTCCAGAATTTAAGGTACTAGCTAAAAATTCAAAGAATTATGCTGAGAATGCTTGCAATTTTAAATGAAAATCCTAACCCATTTCATCTTCTCTCCATTGTATGCAGTTAGGCATGTTGGTGGTACAAGACCTAGGGGCACCCGTTAATAGTAAGGACCCCTCCCAGATGGTCCACTCTACTCAGAAGAGCAGAGTTGTCAGTAGCAAAAATTCCTCACCAAGCACTGTGTCCTCATGTGGGTGAATGAACTGTGGCAAACTATTGTATCATTGGCTGGCACATAGTAAGTACTAAATAAGTGTTACATTAGCCATATGTTTTCTGCCTTGAAAAATCCAATAATACAGTCCCAGATTTACTGACAGTTTCAAGGTATATTTCATAGCAACAGTGGCAAAAGTAGAACTTCCTATGGAATAATCTACCCTTCCCCCACACCACCACCAACCCAGAGACAGAAAGAAACATATTGCCAGTGTTCTTAGTTAAATATTAAATGTCCTTCCATCACAGGATATTTCTTTGTTTTTATGGGATCTCCAGGTAAGAAGAATCCTATGTCTGTGGAAGACTCCAATGATAACCCAATAGGTGAGTTTAAAAAGGTCAGGAAACAGATTACCTGTCTAGGATACATAAAGTAATATCATCTAGTCAAGTACATGTAAGCTGGTACACTGACCTGTCTTAACCATGATTTGTTCATTCGTGAATCCCTAAAGCCTACCATCAAGGGCTGCCCTTAGTGGGCATCAGTAAATGATAGTTCACTGGATTAACAGTCTTTCTCAGTTTAGCAAAGATGTGAATAAATTCTGAAACTAAAAGCATACTGGAATTTATTACTGAGTTCTGAAGCACATTTTTAGGTATGACATTTTGCACTCTGCCTATAATATGAACTATGAATATGTAAGTCTGCTAATCTTGCCGGTAGATCAAGTCACGCTAAGCTGGTCAGCCACAGTAGCCTTAATTTGCTTTGGTGGACTCCAGGGAGACCCTACTTACATTTCACCTCAGTTAGATTTCAACCCACCCTCTTGCTTCCCTATTGAAACAATAGATGAGGCCCCTTTTTTTTTTTTTTTTTTTTTTTTGGCTGCACTGGGTCTTCTTTGCACCTCGTGGGCTCCTGTCTAGTTGCAGCATGCGGGTTGCCCCACAGCATGTGGGATCTTAGTTCCCCAGCCAGGGATCAAACCTGCGTTCCCTGCATTGGAAGGCGGATTCTTAACCACTGGACCACCAGGGATGTCCCAGAAAGATGCTCAGGCATTTTTCTTGTGCTTTTAGTTTGGGCCAAATGGATTTCTTTCTTGATTTTCTGAGTTCATTAGCATGGAAAGATAGGAATCAGGCTGATGTTATAAGTAGTGAACCATCAAGGCATGTTTCTTGTAAGCAGTATTTAGTTTATCTTCTTACTGTCCTTGTTATTAAGAGTTGACAGAGGTAGAAACTAGAAAAAGGTACACAAATCCTATCACTGGACCCATTTTCTCTACTTTTATTCAACAAATATTTATTGAGTGCCTCTAATGTAAGGACACATTACAAAATGGACCAAGCCCTTACTTCTTGGAGTTTTTGTTTGTTTTTTGTTTTATTTCATTGTAGAAAAATACACATAACATAAAATTCACAATGTTAGCCATTTTTAAGTATACAGCCCAGTGGCATTAAGTACATTCACATTGTTGTGCAATGTCATGGAGTTTTTTTTAAATTAATTTTTTTAGTGAAATATAGTTGATTTACAATGTTCTGTGAATTTCTGCTGTACAGCAAAGTGATTCAGTTATACATATATATACATTCTTTTTTATATTCTTTTCCATTATGGTTTATTCCAGAATATTGAATATAGTTCCCTGTACTATATAGTAGGGCCTTGTTGCTTATCCATTCTGTATGTAATAGTTTGCATCTGCTATGAACATAGGGATGCATGTGTCTTTGAATTATACTTTTGTCCAGATATATGCCCAGGAGTGGGATAGCTGGATCACATGGTAATTCTATTTTTAGTTTTCTGAGGAACCTCCATACAGTTTTCCCATAGCGGCTGCACCAACTTACATTCCTACCAACAGTGTAGGAGGGTTCCCTTTTCTCCACACCCTCTCCAGAATTTGTTATTTGTAGACTGTTTAATGATGGCCATTCTGACTGGTGTGAGGTGGTACCTCATTGTAGTTTTGATTTGCATTTTTCTAATAATTAGAGATGTTGAGCATCTTTTCATGTGCTATTGGCCATCTATATGTCTTCTTTGGAGAAATGCCTCTTTAGGTCTTCAATTGGGTTGTCTGCTTTTTTGTTGTTGGGTTTTATGAGCTGTTTGTATATTTTGGAAATTAAGCCGTTGTCGGTCGCATCTTTTGCAAATATTTTCTCCCGTTCTATATATTGTTTTTTCATTTTTTTATGGTTTCCTTTGCAGTGAAAAAGCTTGTAAATTTGATTTGGTCCCATTTTTTTATTTTTGTTTTTATTTCTATTGCCTTGGGAGACTAACCTAACAAAACATTGGTATGATTTATGTCAGAAATGTTTTGCCTATGATCTCTTCTAGGAGGTTTTTTTTTTTTTTTTTTT
>NW_006773778.1:1227034-1232326 GCF_000442215.2 Lipotes vexillifer | reverse complement strand
GAACCCATGTCCCCTGCATCGGCAGGCGGACTCTCAACCACTGTGCCACCAGGGAAGCCCTCTTCTAGGAGTTTTATGGTGTCATGTCTTATATCTAAGTCTTTAAGCCATTTTGAGTTTACTTTTGTGCATGGCGTGAGGGTGTGTTTTACCTTCATTGATTTACATGCAGCTGTCCAACTTTCCCAGCAACACTTGCTGAAAAGACTTTCTCCCATTTTATATTCTTGCCTCCTTTGTTGAAGATTAATTGACTGTAGGGGTGTGGATTTATTTCTGGGCTCTCTATTTTGTTCTGTTGATCCCTGTGTCTGTTTTTGTGCCAATACCATGCTGTTTTGATTACTGTACCCTTGTATTGTCTGGGAGGGTTGTGCCTCCTGCTTTGTTCTTTTTTCTCAGGTTTGCTTTGGCAATTCTGGGTCTTTTATGTTCTGTATGAATTTTAAGATTATTTATTCTAGTTCTGTGAAAAATGTCATGGGTAATTTGATAGGGATCACATTAAATCTGTAGATTGCTTTGGGTAGTAGAGCATGGGATATCTTTCCATTTCTTTGAATCATCTTTAATTTCCTTTATTAATGTTTTATAGTTCTCAGCATATAGGTCTTTCAGCTCCTTGGTCAGGTTTATTCCTAAGTTTTTGTGTGTTTTTTTGGTGTGATTTTAAAAAGTAATTTTTTTTACATTCCCTTTCTGCTATTTCGTTGTTAGTGTAAAGAAATGCAAGTGATTTCTGTATGTTAATCTTGTATCCCACTACCTTGCTGAATTTATTTATCAGTTCCAATAGTTTTTGTGTGGTGTCATCAGGGTTTTCTATATATAGTATCGTGTCATCTGTATATAGTGACAGTTTTACCTCTTCCCTTCCAATTTGGATACCTTTTATTTCTTTTTCTTGTCTGATTGCTGTGGCTAGAAGTTTTAGTACTATTTTGAATAGAAGTGGTGAGAGTGGGCATCCTTGTCTTGTTCCAGAATTTAGCAGGGCTTTCAGCTTTTCACCATTAAGTATTATATTGGCTATGGGTTTGTCAAAAGTGGCTTTTATTATATTGAGATATGTTCCCTCTATACCCATTTTGGTAGAGTTTTTATCATGAATGAATGTTGAATTTTGTCAAATGCTTTTTCTATGTCTATTGAGATTATCATGTGGTTTTTGTCTTTTCTTTTGTTGATGTGGTGTATCACATTGATAGATTTGCGTGTGTTGAACCTTCCTTGTGAACCTAGGATGAATCCCACTTGGTCATAGTATATGATCTCTTTTATGTGTTGTTGGGTTCAGTTTGCTAGTATTTTGTTGAGAACTTTTGCATCTACGTTCGTCAAAGATATTGGCCTGTACTTTTCTTTTTTGGTGGTATCTTTGTCTGGTTTTAGTATCAGCGTGATGCTGGCATCGTAGAATGTCTTTGGGAGTGTTGCCTCAGCAGTCTTTTGGAAGAGTTTGAGAAGGATCAGTAAAATTTCTTCTATGTATGTTTGGTAGAATTTGCCTGTGAAGCCATCTGGTGGTGGACTTTTGTTTGTAGGGAGTTCTTTTTTTTATTACAGGTTCTATTTCACTTCTAGCGGTTGCTCTGTTCAAATTATCTATTTCTTTTTGATTCATTTGTGGTGGGCTGTACGCTTCTAGAAAGTTGTCCATTTCTTCTAGTTTGTCAAATTTGTTGTCATATAATTGTTCATAGTATTCTCTTATGGTTTTTTGCATGTTTGTGGTATCAGTTGATATTTATCCTTTTTCATTTCTTATTTTATTTGGGTTCTGTCTTCTAGGTCTTGGTTTTATTGATTTTTTCTATTGTTTTTTATCAATTTTATTTATTTCCTGTCTGAGCTTTATTATTTCCTTCCTTCTGCTGACTTTAGATTTTGTTTGTTCTTTTTTTTTTGATTCTTTTAGGTGATAGGTTAGGTTATTTTTTGAGATATTTTTCTTGTTTCTTGAGGAAGGCCTGTATCGCTATGAACTTCCCTCTTAAGAACTGCTTTTGCTGCATCCCATAGATTCTGTAAGGTTGTGTTTTCATTGTCACTTGTCTTAAAGTATTTTTTAATTTCCTTTTTGATTTCCACATTGACCCACTGGTTTCTTAGCATTTTGTTTAGTTTCCATGTAATCATTTTTTTTTTCCATATATCTTTTCTTGTGGTTGATTTCTAGTTTCATGTTGTGGTCAGAGAAGATGCTTGAAATAATTTCTATACTCTTAATTTGTTGACGTTTGTTTTGTGCTCTAGTATGTGGTCAATCCTAGAGAATGTTCCATGTGCACTTGAAAACAATGTGTATTCTGGGTTTTTTGGATGTAATGTCCTGAAAATATCAATTAAGTCTAACCATTCTATTGTATCCTTTGGATCTTTGTTGCCTTATTGATTTTCTGTCTAGAAGATCTGTCCATTGATGTGAGTAGGGTGTTAAAATCTCCTACTATTATTGTATTTCCATCTGTTTCTCCCTTTATGTCTGTTAGTATTTGTTTCATGTATTTGGGTGCTCCTATTTTAGGTACATATATGTTGACAAGTGTAAAAATCCTCTTCTTGTGTTTGTCATGGATTTTTATTGTTGTGGGTTTCCTAATGCTCCATGTAGTTCATATTCTCAGTTGCCTCTGGGTTTACTTTTTATTATTTCTGCTGTACATAGTCAGAACATACTTTTATTCTAGTTACAGTAATTCTACAGAAAAATTTTCAGTTGGAAAAAAATGACTAGATAGATTACCTTAAATGTACTTGTGATTATTATTGGGCAGTTATGGGAATAGTTTTTTGTTTTTAAATACTTTACTCAGTTGTTCGGTGTCTTTTCCTATTGGCCTTTTTATCTCATTTTAAAAAATTCAATTTATTTAAACAGACTAAAAATAAAGCACAGTTCACCCTTTACTCTCATGCCCCCATCCTCAGCCTCTGGCAGCCACTGATTTGTTCTCTGTATCTATGGGCTTGTTTTGTTTATTTTTTGAATTCCACATATAAGCGATATTATACAGTATTTGTCTTTCTCTGTCTGACTTATTTCACTTAGCATAATACCCTCACAGTCCATCCGTATTTGTCGCAAATGGCAAGATTTTCCTTCTTTTATATGGCTGAATAATAATCCATTGTGTGTATATACCACAATTTCTTTATCCATTCACCTATCGATAGACACTTAGATTGTTTCATATCTTGGCTATTGTAAGTAATGTGAAATGAACATGGGGGTTTGCATATCTTTTTGAGTTATTGTTTCTGTTTACATCAGATAAATACTGAGAACTGGTAAGTGAATCATACGATAGTTCTATTTTTAATTTTTTGAGGAATCTCCATACTGTTTTCCATAGTGGTTGCATCAATTTATGTTGCCACCAACAGTGCATAAGGGTTCCCTTTTGTCCGTATCCTTCACAACAGTAGTTATTTCTCATCTTTTTGATAATAGCTGTTCTAACAGGTATGATGCAATATCTCATTATGGTTTTGACTTGCATTTCCCTGATGATTAATGAAGTAGAATATCTTTCCATGTACCTGTAGGCCATCTTTATGTCTTCCTTGAGAAAATGTTTATTTAGATCTTCTGCCAATTTTTAATTTGATTGTTTTTTGATGTTGAGTTGTATGAGCTCTTTATATATTTTGGACATTAACCCCTTATTGGATATATCATTTGCAAATATTCCCTCCCATTCAATAGGTTGCCTTTTCATTTTGCTGATGGTTTCCTTTGCTATGCAGAAGCTTTTTAGTTTGATGCAGTCCCATTTCTTTATTTTTGCTTTTGTTGCTTTTGGTGTCAGATTCAAAAAAAGTCATTACTGGGCTTCCCTGGTGGCGCAGTGGTTGAGAGTCTGCCTGCCAATGCAGGGGACACAGGTTCGTGCCCTGGTCTGGGAGGATCCCACATGCCGTGGAGCGGCTAGGCCTGTGAGCCATGGCTGCTGAGCCTGCGCGTCCGGAGCCTGTGCTCCACAATGGGAGAGGCCACAACAGTGAGAGGCCCGTGTACTGCAAAAAAATTTTAAAAAGTCATTACCATGCCAACATCACTGTCAAGGAGTTTACCACCTATTTTTTTTCTAGGAGTTTTATGGTTTCAGGTCTTTTGTTCAAGTCTTTACCATTTTGAATTTTTTGTGTGTGTATGGTGTGTCAACCTTAAAAACTAAGTAGCCAGTTATTTTACCAGCAAAATGAGTTCATTTGGGAACAGCAGACTAATTTTGTAATTCAGGACAAGCAAAATATGGTGAATCATAGGCAAGTCTGGAGAACAAAGGAGAGAAGCATGCTTTTATAGAGGAAGGGAGGAAGTTGGGAGGGCCTGCTTCAAACAGAAGTTTGCTGGAGGAGAGCAAGAGTGCAGGGTAATAGCAGCTTCTCATTGGCTGAATGTGGTGGTTTCTCATGGGCTGGGCTGTTGCTGGGCAAGGAGAAAATCTTTCTTCCTTCTTCTGCGGCATGTAAAGCAAGCTTCTTCCTGCTGGGTCTGCAACTGGCAGTGAGAGGTAGTGTATGAAAGCTCTCCCTTCAGGGATTCTCAACTCCATTTTTAAGTAAGAGTTCCTTTATTTATTTTCACATTTCCCCCTGTTGATCAGTATCTTTCCTCAGAAGCATCACTGATCAAGAGTCAGGTTTTGGTGATTCTGTTCCTTGGTTTGAGGAAGGTCCTTTCCTGGTTGTCATATCCCACGTTGGAGGGAAAATGCACAAATTGGAAACTGTTGAAGCTACATTTGAGTAACAGGGAAAGGTAGGAGGGAGAACTCTCAGACACTTCTCATCTAAAGTTTATATCTTATCAAGATCATAGCATTTGGAGATCATCTCAGAGTATTGAGTTAGCATTTTCTCAATTTGATGCAAAACCTCTGCAGAGATTTGACAGGCAACCAGTACAAAGTTGAAAAATAGTTATGCAAAACAAAAAGTAACAGGACAAATCCAAGTTATTTGATGATTCTAAACCATAACCCTAGACCCGAAGGTAGCCAGCTGAACAAATCAAAGGACCATGGAGAGAGTCAGGTGAAATTCCTTGTAACCAGTACACTTGCTCCCTGATCTTGTACAGTTGAATTTCTGTCTTCCCAGAGACATTAATCCATATGTGACAGGGGGTATTTGCTATTACACAAATGCCTCCTTGCTCAGCAAGTAGATAAACAAAGGCTATATGATTGTCCAAAACTACCTTAGCCAACGAGTCATGTGATTATTGTTAGGCAGCTACTGCCTTGGCTGTGGAGTTGGCTAGCTCTTCTAATGTTAGGGAAA
>NW_006773778.1:1211460-1227004 GCF_000442215.2 Lipotes vexillifer | reverse complement strand
AGGGAAAGATTTTTGAGTATGCATTCCCTGGTTCTTTCCCCAACCCATGGGAGAAGGGCTCTCCCTGTGGAGGCAAACCCAGAGTCATGTGTGCTTCCCGGAAGTTCCTGTTTAAGGCAGCCATGGAGGTTTAATGGGGAGAACCAATGGGAGGCTTCTGATTTGTTACAAATGTTGACAGTTAAATGTCCCAATAAGCATTGGCCTCCAGTTCACCATCTGTCTAAACATTCATATACCCATGAGAAATGTCATCCACTGCAGAAAAAGATAAAACCACGTGGAACAGAGAGCTCCATCTAAGGTCTGGTTCTTCATTAGCTAGAATTTCCTGATTGACCTTTACAAGCCAAGGGTCAGAGGAATTGGGATGACATTCTGTAAGGTACTATCCTAGCCTAAAGGGGTCTTTTCTAAAAGCCTTGCAAAGAAGTTTGCCTGCTTGTATTTCCCCTGGGTGTAGGAAAACAGATGGTATTTTAATAAGGAAAAGGGTGTGGGAGAGTTAAGGTCGTACACTTGGTGGAGGTTTTTTATTGAACAATTATTGTTATGGTTGGAGAAAGATTGAAACAAGGCATGGGAACACCTGCGTATAACAGCCTAACCAAATAGGTAACACCTGTAGGCTTGTAGGTATAATTGACAGTGGCATTTGGGACTAATGAGAAATTAGTTACAGGTAAAAATGATGGATCTCCAACATCATGAACAGGTTGGAGTATCTAGTGACAGATCCAGCAGCCAGAGAGGTTTCCATTTTTGCAATACATTGGGAAATGCAGATAAGAGAATTGTCTTTTCAAGAAAGAAGGGGAGAAAAAGGTGTATACCTGTACAGGCCTGGTTCAGTCATCTTGGAAGAGCTGTCTCCTTCAGGTGTCATCTGCTTCAATTCCTGTAAATCTTTATTTTCAGGTCACCGGTTGGTGTACCGGTCCAGTTAATGTTTGATGCTTTCTTGAGATGTGATGTGTTAAATCCAAGAGTCTATATTTTTGAAGTTTGGCAGCACAAGGGTTGGTTAACAGTACCTGATAGAGGCCTTTCTAGTGGGGTTGAAAGGAGTCTTTCTAGAGATGTCTTTTCCAATAGATGAAATCTCCAGGCTGCAGTGTGTGGTGTTTGAGGCCTTCATCTCCCAGGAGTGCGCTATGAAAAGATTGCTCTACTAAAGTATGGTTATTTTTGTGACACACATTTTAGGATGCTAACTAGAATTATGACTGATAACAGCATACCAGGACGTATCAGAATTTTATACAGTTTCTAGAACATTTATGTTAATAACATTCACCCATGCAATTTAACTTAAAAAGGTTTATTATCATTTATTTGACAGTGCTTCCCATGTAATTTAACATACCAAATAAGCCTAATTAGTTTAATATCTCTTTGTAAAGAGAGAGAACAAATCTTTTGAGATGTTGTAGGAGCTCTGGAAATGCCCAGGGTTACTTTCAGATCAAAAAGACATTATTTAGAATTCGATTTTTGGGAAGTTTGTCACAATTATCAAAAGGCTTTGGACACTTGACTAAATGAAATCACAGATTATTATAAAGCAATACTTTATTATCTAAAAAGTTTACATAGTTCTGAGCGAAACTTAGTTCTTTTAAAATTGAGAAGACTCTGTTTTCCCAAGTAATCAAAGACCTGATTAAGATAACATGAAGCACAGGAAATAATTTTGATAAAACACAAAATCTTTGCTTTCTAGGCAGGTTACTTAAAAGATAAGAATAAACCTTTCACAGAATCTTATCAGGAGCAGATCAATAGTCCAAGCAAACTTTGTTCTTTTAGTATATGAAAGAAAATTAAGTTCCAGTTTTACATAAGTACACTATTGATATTAAAGGTTATTTTTTTAAACCCTTAGAACAAATTTGTTCAATCTTATCCAGCTTGATCACACATAATACCTCTTTCCCAAGATTCTCTTTCCACAAACCTCCTACAACTTTCTTAATATCCCTTCAGATTTTGTTCTGTGTTTTTTCCTCTTTCCCTTTCTGAAATAACAAGCCTCACTTTAGGACAAATTACTTTCTTTTCTCTCAACAAAAACACATCTCTCATACCTTCTTTTACCAAAAACACACATCCTAGTTTTCTTGCATATGGAGATGTTTCCCTTATTATTTCTAGTAGCTTTAATCATGTTGAAGCATTAAAATTCTTAACACTAAGTAACCTTAATTTCTAGTGAAAGTAAGAAAAAGAACTGTGAACTGTTAGACCAGCATTCTTTAGATTGGTCAGTTTATGAATACATTTCATAATTTCTAGAAACATATGCTTTCTCATAGTACAGTTTTTTAGCATGGCACAAAACGTGTTTACTAAGAGAACTTAATATCTTTAGTGACTCTATAAAAGAAAGCCCAAAGTGGATAAACCTGGGTTCAGTATTTAGTGTTTCAGTGTTGTATCTTATTTGGAAATGATTCAGGTGTTCAATGAATTTAACATAACTCATTACTTAACTGAACTTAGCAAAACTTTAAGGTTCCAGATTACCAAAAGATTTGGGGAAACTATTTTAAAAGTTTACCCAAAACCTTTTTATTCTGTGTACATCTATTTACTTGTTTTTAACAATTATATTTAGATTAATTATGACAATTTGATCATACTAAGTTATTTTTCTTGCTGAATGATCATTAAAGATCAGTTCAGTACTTTGAGAACAGCTTCAGAGTCAGTGAGATGATTTCAAATACCCCTTCTAGCACAGGGAAATTTATTCTGAGGGGAAAAAAGCATTGCCTCAAAATATTTTTCTGAAGAGACCAGATAATACAAATATTATAAAAATGTTTTGTTCATTGTGTAACATTTTCCATAACTGTTTTATTCCTTTTATATCCTCTATTTTCTCTTTTGTAGTAACACACTTCTAATCATTGAAAGGTTGTCTTTTGGACATACCGTTTGCCAATTTATTGGATGCAATTTAGCACAGTTTATTTGTCACCAATCCCAAAAGGAGAACAACGTCTTTGGGGAATCCTGTATGATGTGTATTCCAGGAATGTGCTGTTGGGAAAATTGGAGACAGCCAGCAATACTATAGCATCGGTGCCTATCCCTTTTGTAGGACTCACCACATTGGATTCAACAAATCCAGTTTTTCTCTATTTTGTTTGTTTTTTGGGTCTCTGTCTAAGTTCTGTGAGTGGTATCTATGATTTATTCATCCTGGCACCTAACACTATGCCTGGTACATATAGTAGGTATGCACACATGTTGGTTGAACTGAATTGTGGAACCAAGTACATATTTTGTAGTTGCTGATTTACCTTATCAAAGAACCATTATATATGTTTTTCAGACAAGACTGGTCCATGCCCCAATCTTATCCATTATCGTAGCTGGATTTTTTTTTTTGTTTATAGAGTAAGGTAGATACTGGAGGTCAAAGAAACAGGAATTAAGGTTACTTTCTAACTGTACCACCGAATTATATGTAACAGTTCTGTTTTTTTAATATGCTCTAATCATTATTTGAAGACAGACATACTTTTGATGTTCTTTTGTGCAGGGACTTGTTTGATGATTTATAAGCTTATAGAGAAAATAATTTCCCCCATTTCATGTACAGTCAGGGGCTTATAATTTAGGGTCTGTGGATGGATGGGTTTATTCTTCATGGTGCAAGGAAGGCACATGCCCAGATTATTTTTCATAAAAGGGGTTTGGGCAAGGATACAAGGAGATGTAACATGGTCTAGAATGGACAGTAGGTCTCAGAACAGCTCAGTATCATTCAGGATACAGCCTTCTCCTCAATCAGTTAGCATCAGTGCTTTCCCCAAAAGGGGAATCTCAGAGGTTAAGTGTATCACTGTCCAGTCTGAAGCGCTTTTCTTGGGCATAATTTTACAGAACCAGATTCAAAGCAGTTGATCTTCCTTAACGTTCTATCCATACACAATTGCCTTTGGCTTGGTAACCCATCCTTGGTACAGTCACTTGGGTAGGGTTGGCTTTATCCACAGACCTGGCAGGACCATAGTAATTTTGAACAGATGGACCTGATTTGGAGGTTAGATTTCTGCAGAAGAGGGCAGCGGAAATTTGGGAACAGCTTACTCAAGTAATTATTCCAATTTTTACCCCCAATGGAAACACTAAAAGTCTTACTGAAGTGGAAAGAATTTTACTTCAGGTATATAATCCCATATTCCTTACTACCTTCTTTTATTCACTTTGGGTAAAATGTTTTATGTGTGAAGGAAACATTAGATGGAAACTTCCTGTTAGGTTGTAAGCTGCCTGACAGGTTGCTTCAGATGCAAATGGTGTTAGATAGACAGACAGACAGACAGACAGACATGTAGGTATAGATACTGATACTTGTTTCTAACTAGAGAGTTGATGTAGGAAAGAATTTCCCTGACAACTCTGAAGGATTAATTTGTACTTAAGGAACTGCTTCAACTCCTCAAAGACTGTTTATTGTGTTCAACTCATGTTTTTGAGATTGCGTTTGAAAATTGCTGGTAATTTTTAACATCATCAGGTTTTGTCTCAAGGAATGTAGAGTGGGAAATCATGCAATATTATGTTCAGTTATATAGTGAACAGATGTTTGTTTTGACTGCCCACTTTACTATTCACTGTTTTAGGCACAAGGCATACAGTGATAAATAAGACAGATTAGTCCCTGCTCTCAAAAAGTTTATAATCAGGTGGGGAGATACAGACTATAAGGAGATAAACAACTAAAGAAGAGGATTTCAGATCGTGATTTTTAGAAATAAACAAGGTAATATAAATATGTAAATACATAAACAGGGTAATGTGGTAGAGAATGACTGAGGAAGGGCTGCTTCAGACTGGGTGGTCAGGGAGGACGTCTCTGAGATGGGGTCATCTGACTAACAGGGAGGAGCCAGCCCTGCATGTACCAGGGAGAGAGCACTGCAGGCAGAAGGAATAAATAGTGCAGGTGTGAAACAGGAGTGAGCCTCTTGTGTCCAAGGAGCACAGGCAGGTCATGTGGCTGCCTGCAGGTCATGTGGCATGCAGCCGTGGGCGTACACTGCAGTTATGTTATCACATATAGGAAATTCTGAAGTGGAAATACAGTATTTAAGATGTAAGAGTTGTATTTTGAAACGTCAAAAACAAAGCAGGCTCCAGAAGAGGAGGCCGAGGGATGTGGATTCTGCCAACTTCATTAATTTTTCTGGGTCTTTTTTTTTTTTGGTGAGAGGTGGGTGTTATTTCTTCAAGCATTAAAATGCTACAGTGATTCTAAACCACTATGCACCTTCATACTCTGCACTCAAGACAGCAGGTGTAATAATAAATTGGAATTGTTCTGGTGTTTTCTTTCCTGAAGCGTGCCTCTATCCTGAAGTTACAATTAGGAGCCAAATGAAATGCTTCCAATTCAGATCAAGAACTGCTGCTTGCACTTTATTGTGATGTGAACATCTAAGGGAATATCTAACATTTAAATCATTTTAAGGGTTAGAGATAATGGGGCTGAGTAACCAGCCTGCTGTATGAGTTCTGGGAAAACCCAGGAAATTGTGAATGTTAGCTTCAGTTCGTGGGGGCAGCGGGAGGGGGGAAGGTCATGATGAACGGAGGTTAGGAGAGATAAACAGTGCTGATGCACATGCACTGAGAAAAGTTTGAGCAATTTTTTATGCTTTTGTTCCTTTTGAAAAGCCAGAAAAACGAAAGATGGTGTAGAAGATAAACATAGGTCCTCTCTCCTCGCAAAAGTGGGCCTAGGGCAGAAAAGCCAACCATCAGACCCTCAATTCCTGTTGTCTTTCAGTATGCCCATGAAGGGGCTGCCACACATTGAGTGCCCCATGGGTCCTTGTTGAATGTGAATTCTAGTTTGAATAGGAAAATGGACTCAACTGGGATTGAATACACAGCACTTCTTTTTTATCTTTCTTTTTCATGGAAATCTGGTAGGCTTGCTCTGGACTCTTGTGACTTCTTTCAGGCTAAGATTAGTGACTTACCTACCCAATTATGTGCAGTAATACATAGAGATTTCTCAAGAATAACTTCCCCAAATGCATAATGTTCCAAGGAAGATACTTTGATGTACTGATTATAGAGTTAAGCAGTAGTTGGTTTCAGGCATTCATCTTTTTGCTTGCAGTATCTTCTTCTTTTCCTTCATATTTTAATTTTGTTTACAACTTATTATACAATAGGAGTAATGCGTGTACATAATTTAAAAGTTCAAACAGTACTTGAAAATATGAAATACATAATACCAATCTTCTTTTCTCTATGGCGTCCCACTCAGTCCTTTTCCCAAATGTGCTTCAACAGTCAAAAGCCAGATTCATTATCCACCCAAAGATCTGCTCTTGTATTTCATATCTCACTTGAGGGACCAACCATTCATATCTAAAGCGAGAAATGGTTACCAGTTTTACATGTATTATTCCAAAAAACAGTTTAAGCATAATGCAAATCTAGCATATGTGTTTTTTACGAACATAAATGGTTACTGCTAAGCAGCACACTGTTCTCTACTCAGCTGGTCTCACTTATCCTCATCCTTCCTAATGGCTATGTGGACTCCACGGTACAGATGCAGCATAAGTCGTTCACCCAGGCCCCCACTGATGGATATTTAGGTTGTTTGCAGTCTCTGCTAACTTAAGCAGTGCGGCAGTGAGCATCCTTCCTATTCCATGCTGGTATACCTCTGCTAGGGCACCTGTGGTGTTCTTTTCTAGTGGTGGGATTGCTGAGTCAAATCATGCATGTATTTTAATTGGTGATATATTGCTAAATTTTCTTCCAAGAAAATTACACTAGTTTACTCCCACTGGCAGTACAAGGTGCCTGCTTTCCACGCCTCGACAGCACTGGGTAATAGCAAACGTTTTAATATTTGCCAGTCTAATACGTGATTAATAAAAAGTCTATCATTTGGAGTTACAGTCCTTTAAGTTTAGAATATTTTCATATTGGTTTTGGGGGGTTTTTTGGTTCTCTTTTTAAAAACAGCTTTACTGAGATATAATTCAGCCATTTCAGGTGTATAATTCAGTGATTTTTAGTATATTCAGATAAGTGCAGCCGTCACCACAGTTAATTTGAGAATATTTTCATCATCTCAGAAAAGAAATTCTGTGCCCTCTAGCCATCATCCCCTTATCCCCCATCTCACCCCAACCCCCAGCCCCAAGCAATCACTAATCTACTTCGTCTATAGATTTCCTTATTCTGGACTTTCATATGAATGGAATCATTGTAGTATTTGGTCTTTTGTGATTGGCTTCTTTCACTTAACATAATGTGTTCGCGATACATCCAAGTTGTAGCCCTTTTATGGCTGAATAATATTCCACTGTATGGATATACCGTATGATGTTTATACATTCATCCATTGATGGACGTTTAGGTTGTTTCCACCTTTGAACTACTATGAATAATGCTGCTGTAAACAGTTGTGTACATGATATATGTTCTTAGGAGCAGAATTGCTGGGTCATGTGGTAACACCATGCGCAATGAACTGCCAGGTTGTTTTCCAAAATGGCTGTACCATTTTACATTCCCACTAGCAGTGTATCCTGATTCTGATTTCTCCACATCCTTTCCAGCACTTTTAAACTTTTGATCCTAGCCATCCTAGTTGGTATGAAATAGTATCTCATTGATTTGCACTTCTTTGTTGATTAATGATGTTGAGCATCTTTCATGTATTTATTGGTTATTTGCATATCTTGCTTTGAGAAATAGCTATTTGCATATTTTTTAATTGAAGTATAGTTGATTTACAATGTGTTAACTACTGTTTATTAGTTTACTGTATAGCAAAGTGATTCAGTTATACATATATATATTATTTTTTAATATTCTTTTCCATTATGTTTATTCATAGGATAATGAATACAGTTTTCTGTGCTATAGAGTAGGACCTTGTTGTTTATCTGTTCTGTATATAAAAAGCTTACATCAGCTAACCCCAACCTCCCACTCCAAAATATTTAACTATTTTGCCCATGTTTAAATTAGGTTATTTGTTTTTTTGTCTTTTTTTTTATTATTAGTTATCCATTTTATACATATTAGTGTATATATGTCAGTCCCAATTCATCACACCACCACCTGCTGCCCATACATGTGTTCTCTACATCTGTGTCTCTATTTCTGCCCTGCACACCAGTTCATCTATAGCATTTTTCTAGGTTCCACATATATGCATTAATATATGATATTTGTTTTTCTCTTTCTGACTTACCTCACTCAGTATCACACTCTCTAGATGCATCCACATCTCCACAAATGACCCAGTTTTGTTCCTTTTTATGGCTGAGTAATACTCCATTGTATATATGTACCACATCTTCTTTATCCTTCCATCTGTTGATGGACATTTAGGTTGCTTCCATGTCCTGGCTATTGTAAATAGTGCTGCAATGAACATAGGGGTGCATGTGTCTTTTTGAATTATGGTTTTCTCTAGATATATTCCTAGTAGTGGGATCGCTGGGTAATATGGTAATTCTATTTTTAGTTTTTTAAGGAACCTCCATACTGTTCTCCATAGTGGCTGTATCAATTTACATTCCCACCAACAGTGCAAGAGGGTTCCCTTTTCTCCACACCCTCTCCAGCATTTGTTGTTTGTAGATTTTCTGATGATACCCATTCTAACTGGTGTGAGGTGATATCTCACTGTAGTTTTGATTTGCACTTCTCTAAGAATTAGTGATGTTCAGCAGCTTTTCAGGTGCTTCTTGGCCATCTGTATGTCTTCTTTGGAGACATGTCTATTTAGGTCTTCTGCCCATTTTTTCATTGGTTGTTTTTTAAATATTGAGCTACATGAGCTGTTTATATATTTGGGAGATTAATCCTTTGTCCATTGATTTGTTTGCAAATATTTTCTCCCATTCCGAGGGTTGTCTTTTTGTCCTGTTTATGGTTTCCTTTGCTGTGCAAAAGATTTTAAGTTTCATTACGTCCCATTTGTTTGTTTTTGTTTTTATTTTCTCTAGAAGATGGATCAAAAAAGATCTTGCTGTGATTTATGTCAAAGAGTGTTCTTCCTATGTTTTCCTCTAAGAGTTGTATAGTGTCTGGCCTTACATTTAGGTCTCTAATCCATTTTGAGTTTATTTTTGTGTATGGTGTTATGGAGTGTTCTAATTTCATTCTTTTACATGTAGCTGTCCAGTTTTCCAGCAACACTTATTGAAGAGACTGTCTTTTCTCCATTGTATATCCTTGCCTCCTTTGTCATAGATTAGTTGACCATATGTGCGTAAGTTTATCTCTGGGCTTTCTGTCCTGTTCCATTGAGCTATATTTCTGTTTTTGTGCCAGGACCATATTGTCTTGATTACTGTAGCTTTGTAGTATAGTGTGAAGTCCGGGAGCCTGATTCCTCCAGCTCTGTTTGTTTCCCTCAAGACTGCTTGGGCTATTTGGGGTCTTTTGTGTCTCCAAACAAGTTTTAAGATTTTTTGTTCTAGTTCTGTAAAAAATGCCATTGGTAATTTCATAGGGATTGCATTGAATCTGTAGATTGCTTTGGGTAGTATAGTCATTTTCACAATATTGATTCTTCCAATCCAAGAACATGGTATATCTCTCCATCTGTTGGTATCATCTTTAATTTCTTTTTTTTTTTTTTTTTTGGCGGTATGCAGGCCTCTCACTGTTGTGGCCTCTCCCGTTGTGGAGCACAGGCTCCGGACGCGCAGGCTCAGCGGCCATGGCTTACGGGTCCAGCCACTCCACAGCATGTGGAATCTTCCCAGACCGGGGCACGAACCCATGTCCCCTGCATCGTCAGGCAGATGCCCAACCAGTGCACCACCAGGGAAGCCCCATCTTTAATTTCTTTCATCAGTGTCTTATAGTGTTCTGCATGCAGTTCTTTTGTCTCCCTAGGTAGGTTTATTCCGAGGTATTTTATGCTTTTCATTGCAGTGGTAAATGGGAGTGTTTCCTTAATTTCTCTTTCAGATTTTTCATCATTAGTGTATAGGAATGCAAGGGATTTCTTGGCATTAATTTTGTATCCTGCAACTTTACCAGATTCATTGATTAGCTCTAGTAGTTTTCTGTTGGCATCTTTAGGATTCTCTATGTATAGTATCATGTCATCTGCAAACAGTGACAGTTTCACTTCTTCTTTTCCAATTTGTATTCCTTATATTTCTTTTTCTTCTCTGATTGCCATGGCTAAGACTTCCCAAACTATGTTGAATAATAGTGGTGAGAGTGGACATCCTTGTGTTGTTCCTGATCTTAGAGGAAATGCTTTCAGTTTTTCACCATTGAGAATGATGTTTGCTGTGGGTTTGTCATATATAGCCTTTATTATGTTGAGGTAGGATCCCTCTATGCCAACTTTCTGGAGAGGTTTTATCATAAGTGGGTGTTGAATTTTGTCAAAAGCTTTTTCTGTATCTACTGAGATGACTATATGGTTTTTATTCTTCAGTTTGTTTATATGATGTATCACAATGATTGATTTGCATATATTGAAGAATTCTTACATCCCTGGGATAAATTCCACTTGATCATGGTGTATGATCCTTTTAATGTGTTGTTGGTTTCTAATTGCTAGTATTTTGTTGAGGATTTTTGCATCTATATTCATCAGTGATGTTGGTCTGTAATTTTCTTTTTTTTGTAGGATCTTTGTCTGGTTTTGGTATCAGGGTGATAGTGGCCTCATAGAATGTGTTTGGGAGTGTTCCTTCCTCTGCAATTTTTGGAAGAGTTTGAGAAGAATGGGTGTTAGCTCTTCTCTAAATGTTTGATAGAATTCATCTGTGAAGCCATCTGGTCCTGGACTTTTGTTTGTTGGAAGATTTTTAATCACAGTTTCAATTTCATTACTTGTGATTGGTCTGTTCATATTTTGTGTTTCTTGCTGGTTCAGTCTTGGAAGGTATAACCTTTCTAAGAATTTGTCCATTTCTTCCAGGTTGTCCATTTTATTGGCATAGAGTTACTTGTAGTAGTCTCTTAGGATGCTTTGTATTTCTGCAATGTCTGTTGTAACTTCTCCTTTTTCATTTCTAATTTTATTGCTTTGAGGCCTCTCCCTCTTTTTCTTGATGAGTCTGGCTAATGGTTTATCAATTTTGTTTATCTTCTCAGAGAACCAGCTTTTAGTTTTATTGATCTTTGCTATTGTTTTCTTTGTTTCTATTTCATTTATTTCTGCTCTGATCTTTAGATTTCTTTCCTTCTACTAACTTTGGGTTTTGTTTGTTCTTCTTTCTCTAGTTCCTTTAGGTGTGAGGTTAGATTGTTTATTTGAAATTTTTCTTGTTTCTTGAGGTAGGCTTGTATTGCTATAAACCTCCATCTTAGAACTGCTTTTGCTGCATCCCATAGGTTTTGGATCATCGTGTTTTCGTTGTCATTTGCCTCTACATATTTTTTGATTTCCTCTTTGATTTCTTCAGTGATCTCTTGGTTAGTTAGTAACATATTGTTTAGCCTCCATGTGTTTGTATTTGTTACAGATTTTTTCCTGTAATTGATATCTAGTCTCATAGTGTTGTGGTTGGAAAAGATGCTTGATATGATTTCAATTTTCTTAAATTTACTGAGCCTTGATTTGTGACCCAGGATGTGATCTATCCTGGAAAATGTTCCGTGTGCACTTGGGAAGAAAGTGTAATCTTCTGTTTTTGGATGGAATGTCCTATAAATATCAATTGAATCTGTCTGGTCTATTGTGTCATTTAAAGCTTCTGTTTCCTTATTAATTTTCTGTTTGGATGATCTGTCCATTGGTGTAAATGAGGTGTTAAAGTCCCCTACTATTATTGTGTTACTGTCATTTTCCTCTTTTGTAGCTGTTAGCAGTTGCCTTATGTATTGAGGTGCTCCTGTGTTGGGTGCATATATATTTATAATTGTTATATCTTCTTCTTGGATTGATCCCTTGATCATTATGTAGTGTTCTTGTCTCTTGTAACCTTCTTTATTTTAAAGTCTATTTTATCCAATATAAGTATTGCTACTCCAGCTTTATTTCCATTTCCATGGAATACCTTTTTCCATCCCCTCACTTTTAGTCTGTATGTGTCGCTAGGTCTGAAGTGGGTCTCTTTTAGACAGCATATATACAGGTCCTGTTTTTGTATCCATTCAGTGAGCCTCTGTCTTTTGGTTGGAGCATTTAATCCTTTCACGTTTAAGGTTATTATATGTATGTTCCTATGACCATTGTCTTAATTGTTTTGTGTTTGTTTTTGTAGGTCCTTTTCTTCTCTTGTGTTTCCCACTTAGAGAAGTTCCTTTAGTATTTGTTGTAGAGCTGGTTTGGTGGTGCTGAATTCTCTTAGCTTTTGCTTGTCTGTAAAGCTTTTGATTTCTCCATCAAATCTGAATGAGATCCTTACTGGGTAGAGTAATCTTGGTTGTAGGTTCTACCCTTTCATCACTTTAAGTATATCATGCCACTCCTTTCTGGCTTGTAGAGCTTCTGCTGACAAATCGGCCGTTAACCTTATGGGAGTTCCCTTGTATATTGTCGTTTTTCCCTTGTTGCTTTCAGTTATTTTTCTGTGTCTTTAATTTTTGTCAAATTGTTTACTATGTGTCTCGGCATGTTTCTCCTTGGGTTTATCCTGTATGGGACTCTCTGTGCTTCCTGGACTTGGGTGGCCATTTCCTTTCCCATGTTAGGGAAGTTTTCGACTATAACCTCTTCAAATATTTTTTCAAGTCCTTTCTCTCTCTCTTCTCCTTCTCGGACCCCAATAACGCAAATGGTGGTATGTTTAATGTTGTCCCAGAGGTCTCTTAGGCTGTCTTCATTTCTTTTCATTCTTTTTTGTTTATTCTGTTCTGCAGCAGTGAATTCCACCATTCTGTCTTCCAGGTCACTTATCTGTTTTTCTGCCTCAGTTATTCTGCTATTGATTCCTTTTAGTGTATTTTTCATTTCAATTATTGTATTGTTCATCTGTTCTTTAATTCTTCTAGGTGTTTGTTAAACTTTTTTTGTGTCTTCTCAATCTTTTCCTCCATTCTTTTGCTGAGGTCCTGGATCATCTTCACTATCATATTCTGAATTCTTTTTCTGGAACGTTGCCCACCTCCACTTAATTTAGTTGTTTTTCTGGTGTTTTATCTTGTTCCTTCATCAGGTTCATAGCCCTCTGCCTTTTCATCTTGTCTCTCTTTCTGTGAATGTGGTTTTTGTTTCACACGTTGCAGGACTGTATTTGTTCTTGATTCTGCTGTCTGGATGAGGTGGATGAGGCTATCTAAGAGGCTTCTGCCAGTTTCCTGTTGGAGGGGACTTGTGGTGGGTAGAGCTCAGTAAAACTTTAATCAGCTTGTCTGGTGATGTGTGGGGCTGGATTCCATCCCTGTTGGTTGTTTGGCCTGAAGTGACCCAACACTGGAGACTACCCAGGCTCTTTGTGGGGCTAATGGTGGGCTCTAGGAGGGCTCACACCAAGGAGTACTTCCCAGAACTTCTGCTGCCAGTGTCCTTGTCCTCATGGTGAGCCACAGCCACCCCCAGCCTCTGCAGGACACCCTCCAACACTAGCAGGTAGGTCTGGTTCAGTCTCCTGTGGGGTCACTGCTCCTTCCCCTGGGTTCCGATGCACACACTACTTTGTGTATGCCCTCCAGGAGTGGAGTCTCTATTTCCCCGAACCTGTCAAAGTCCTGCAATCAGAGCTCGCCAGCCTTCTACGTCTGATTCTCTAGGAATTCCTCCTCCCATTGCTGGACCCCCAGGTTGGGAAGCCTGACAGTGTGGCTCAGGACCTTCACTCCAGTGGGTGGACTTCTGTTTTATAAGTGTTCTCCCATTTGTGAGTCACCCACCCAACAGTTATGGGATTTGATTTTATTGCAAATGTGCCCCTCCTACCATCTCACTGTGGCTTCTCCTTTGTCTTTGGATGTGGTGTATCTTTTTTTGTGAGTTCCATTGTCTTCCTGTTGATTATTGTTCAGCAGTTATTGTGATTCTGGTGCTCTCACAAGAGGGAGTGGTTGGTGTCTTTTTATTAATTTTTTTCTGATTATAAAATAGTATATAGTTCCTGTCGAAATTTTGGAAACTACAGCAAGTATTTTTTAATTATTCAAATTATTCCCACCAAGTGGTTTTAGGTTTTTTTAAACTCAGACTTAATATATACACACAGTTTCTTAAAATGGAAACTAATCCTCTTCTACAAAACATTTTATTATGGTTATAGCTTGTGACATGAAAACAACTAGTTGAAAAGTGACAATTTTAGTCTATTACCTGACTGTTCAGTAAGAACTGGTTTGACAACTTTTTTCACTCTGCAATGAATTTGATTCACTAGTTTTAGTGTTTTTCACCCAGTGTGTGTGTGCCCTGTTGTATTTTGGGGAAGATACAAAAAGAAAAATAATTGCTTTGCTGTTAAGTGAACTTGGGCAAGTTGCTTAACCCCTGTGTGCCTCAGTTCCTTTTGTAAAAACTAGAACTGATAAAATAATATAGCTGTCTCATGGGATAAATAACAAAGCACCTGGCTTTAAAATAGCACCTGACACAAACTAAAAAATAAATAAATGTGTTCCTCTTTGCTCTCCAGCCACAATGGTCCTTTTTTTTCATTGAAATATAGTTAACTTAAAATAGTGTATTAGTTTCAGGTGTATAGCACAGTAATGTGGTATTCTTAAACATTAAGAAATGTTTGCCACAATAAGTCTACTTACCATCTGTCACTATACAAAGTGTCTACAATATTATTGATCATATTCCCTATACTGTACATTATCTTTTCATGACTTACACTTATAAATAGCTAGAAGTCTGTACCTGTTAATCACCCTATTTTGCTTGTTCCTCCACCCCCTTCCCTTTGGCAACCACCCATTTATTCTCTGTACCTGTGAGAATGAGCCTTTTTTTTTATTCCTCCCATCTGTGCTCTCTTTGCCACAGAGCCTTTGCATATGCTGTTCTGTTTCCCTAAAGAACTCTTCCCTCCCATCGTTGCCTTTGCCTGGTTAACACCCATTCAGCCTTCAGATCTTTGCTCCAGCTTCAATTCCTCAGGGAATAGACCTGTGGTTACAGGCCTTCAGAGGACCATATATGTTTGTGTGATGCTTTAGCTAAGACTGCTTTCCCGACCAGAAAGTCATCTTCAGGGGCAATGCTGATTTCACTCAGCACCACATCGCTAGTGCTCAGCTCAGACCTGACACATTTTTTTGAAACAGGATAAATGAATGCTCTGGGAGGAGGAAACCAGTTTTTGCACTTGCTGCCCCAGGCTTACCTGCAAGGTTATTTGGGAGCTCCTTGGTCAAAATAAATCACCACATGCTCTCTGCCTGACGTTTAACCAGACCCAGGCCTTTCACTTTACAAATTCTATTACTGTGTCCCTGGACAACTCTTTTCTTTCTTTTTGTTCGCATAAAGCCCCTCCAACAAGGCCCTGATGCAATGAGGGGTGTGGGGAATGGACGGGACAGGGCCATTCAGATCCAAGAGGACAGAGAGGACCTTGCCAGGCTCACCAGGGCTGTGCTGTGGTCAGTCTTCCTGCTG
>NW_006773778.1:1202136-1211447 GCF_000442215.2 Lipotes vexillifer | reverse complement strand
TCGGTCTTCCTGCTGAGTAGGAGATACCCAGGTTGTTCAGCCCTGGTGACCTTCTGGCAAGACATCTGTGCTCTGCACGACATAAGAGGGTCATAAAGGTGATGCAGGGAAGAGGTGTTGGGAGGCTTTACTGATGTTGAGGGAGGGGAAGGGGTTGCTGAAGTTCCTTAGGGAGTATGAATTTGATAATAATGCAGTGGGAAGCCATTGCAGGATTTTAAACAAATTAGTTTAAATGGATGATGGGCCAGGTGGCTAGTGGTGGAGATGAAGATAGATTCTGCTGATGGATTGGGTTTGGCAGGTAAGAGGAAGGGATGGCTGGTGGCTGGGTATTTGAGTTTGAGCTCAAATGTTTTATTGGCCCAGTCAACCCAGACACCTGACCACCACGTATCTGGGCAGTTATTACAGGGGAGAAGTTAAGAATGAGAACAGCTGAGAGATCATGGCAGGCTGGAGGGGAAGAGTGGGCAGTGTCCAAAGAGGGAAAGCCTCATGATGAAAGAGGAAAAGAGTAAGGACAAAGTTGGGGGTTACATAAAGTGAAGGGTGAAGAGAATCCCACTTTATTACACTTCCTTGCGTTTGAGAAAGATGGGAGGTAGGGGTTACAATGTGAAAATTAGGCAGTTTTAACTTCCTGTATGAGCCAGTTATTAGGGGTTTCTTGCAGGATAAATCTTAGAAACTGTCATTTAGTAGTTATATTGTCCCATTTTATTTCTTTAAATTATCAAACCTTAGAACTGGAAGAAACCTTAGAGCAGTGTTTCTCAAATTTAGTAGCTCATCAGAATCACTTGGAACATTAAAAATTACTGGTCTGAGTCCCACTTAAAACTGGTTAATTCTGAGTGGGGAGGAAGATAGCATAAAAACATGCCCAGGTGGTTCTAACGTATAACTAAGGTTGAGGATCACTGACTTAGAGAGTGGCTGAAGGGGGCCACTCTCCCCAAGTAGCCTTTTGTGGGTCTGTGGAATGCATGGCTGCTTTTGCAATGAGGGTCAACTTTCTAAAAATATATTTTTTTCCATAAAGAATTACAGAATCTTAATTGGTGGGGATATGCAGAAATATTAGGGTATTTCCCACCCCTCATCCCACAAAGGCCTCCCCAAACAAGACACTGCAGTAATACAGTGGACTGATTTTTTGTTGTTGGGGGGTGCTGGTGGGACACAGAAAGGAACAGACTAGTAGCAGTTATGTTAGTAGTACTGTAACTTTGTTATTGTGATTAACATTGTTAAATTTAGTAAAAGCCCATTAGCTGTCAGGGAGGATTGGGGACTCAGTCTCCAAAAATATACAATTTCCTGGAGACACGTTTCAGAACTGAAAGATTTATTTACATGAAAATCTACAGAGAATAGTTGAGAAGTCCATTCATAAGAGTTTTTATTCTGCTTACATCATCTTAATACATGTATTCTCAGTTCTTGGATTATTTGTTAAAGCTTCCTAAGACATTAAAGAAAACTCTCATACCAAGTTAACTCATCCCTGTTAACTCTTTTTACATCACAGTGTGACAAAAAAGAAAGAGGAAAAAAGCAAATAGCAGTAACTTTACAACTAATGAAATGTGAATCATTTGTGCCTTTCTCCAGAGAAAATTGGGTTAAAAAATTGTCTTGAGTTCTTCAGTAGCTTCTGTTGTAAAGCTGCGCATATTGAGATTGTGTATTTCACATATAAAAAACAATTATAATTGTTTTTTAAACGTCATAATACGAATATTACGTATAAAATTTATCATTTTTTATTTTTTTATGAGGTATAATTGACATGCAGCACTGTATAAATTTAAGGTGTAAGCATAGTGATTTGACGTACGTATATTGTGAAATGATTACCACAGTAAGTTTAATTAACATCCGTCGTCTCATATAGATACAAAACAGAAAGGGAAAAAATGTATTTTTCCCCTTGTGATCAGACCTTAAGATTTATTCTCTTAACAATTTTCATATGTACCATATAGCAGTGTTAACTGTGGTTATTGTGTTATGTAGTACATGCCTAGTGCTTATTTATCTTATAAGTGGAAATCTGTACCTTTTGACCACCTTCGTCCAATTCCCCCTCCTCTTTCCACCCCACCCCCATAACCACAAATCTGATCTCTTTCTCTATGAGTTTGGTTTGTTTGTTTGTTTATTTCTTGTTCATTTTATTGATAGATTCCACAATAAGTGAGATCATAAAGTATTTGTCTTTCTCTGTCGGACTTGTTTCACTTAGCATAATGCCTTTCTTTTGCTGTGCAGAAGCGTTTTTAGTTTGATGTAGTTCCATTTGTTTGTTTTTGGTTTTGTTGCTTGTGCTTTAAGTGTCATATCCAAAGAAATCATTTCCAAGACCCTTATGTTTTCTTCTAAGAGTTTTACGGTCTCGGGTCTTACATTTAAGTCTTTAATCCATTTGAGTTAATTTTTGTGAATAGTGTAAGATAGGGATCTAATTTCAGTCTTTTACATGTGAATATCCATTTTTCCCAGCACCTTTTAGTGAAGAGACTGTCTTTTCTCCATTGAGTATTTTTGGCTTCCTTGTCAAATATTACTTGACCACATATGCCTGGGTTTATTTCTGGGCTCTCAATTCTGCTCCGTTGGTCTTTGTGTCTGTTTTTATGCTAGAACCATACTGCTTTGATTACTACAGCTTTATAATATGGCTTAAAATTAGGAAGTATCATGCTTTCTGCTTTGTTCTTCTTTCTCAGGATTGCTCTGACTCTTCTTTGTGGTTTTATGTAAATTTTAGTTTTCCTACTACTGTAAAAAATTGGAATCTTGATAGAGATTTCATTGAATCTGTAGATGGCTTTGGGTAGTATGGATATTTTAACATTAATTCTTCCAGTCCATGAACACAGGATTCCAATTATTTGTCATCCGATTTCTTTCATCAACATCTTACAGTTTTCATTGTGAGATCTTTCACTTCTTTGCTTAAATTTAGTCCTAAATATTTTACTGTTTTTGATGCTGTTGTAAATGGGACCATTTTTTTTCTTCAGATAATTCATTCTTAGTGTATAGAAATGCTACTGCTTTTTGTATATTAATTTTGTATCCTGTAGCTTTATGGAATTCATTGATTAGATCTAACAGTTTTTTTGGTGAGTCTTTAGGATTTTGTATATATAAAATCATATCATCTACAAATAGAGTTTTACTAATTCTTTTCTAATTCTGATGCCTTTTATTTCCTTTTCTTGCCTGGTTGCTCTGGCTGTGACTTCTAGTACTGTGTTGAATAGGAATAGTGAGAGTGGGTATTTGTTGTTCCTCATTTTAGCAGAAAAGCTTCCAACCTTTCACCATCGAGTATGATGTTAGATGTGGGCTTGTCATGTAAGGCCTTAATTACATTGAAGTATGTTCACTCTACCCAGTTTGTTGAGCATTTTTATTATAAATGATTGTTGAATTTTGTCAAATGCTTTTTGTGCATCTATTGAGATGATCATATTATTTTTAGCTTTCATTTTGTTCATGGGGTGTATCACATTCATTGATTTGTGGATATTGATCCATCCTTGCTTGCTTCCCTGGAATAAATCCTGCTTGTTCATACTGAATGATTGTTTCAATGTTGTGCTGAATTTGGTTTGCTACTAGTTTATTAAGAATTTTTGCATCTACATTTATCAGGGATATTGGCCTGTAGTTTTCTTTTCTCATAGTGTCCTTTTCTGGCTTTGGTATTAGGGTAATACTGTCCACATAAAATGAGTTTGGGAGTGTTGCCTCCTCTTCGGTTTTTTTGGAAGAGTTTGAAAAGGATTGGTATTAATTCTTCTTTAAATGTTTTGTAAAATTCACCAGTAAAGCCATCTGGTCCTGGTCTGTTCTGTGTTTGGAGAGTTTTGATTACTGATTCAACCTGCTTACTAGTAATTGATCTGTTCATATTTACTATTTCTTTTAAATTCAGTCTTGGTAGGCTGTATGTTTCTAAGATTTTTCCACTTCTTCTAGGTTGTCCAGTTTGTTGATGTATAATTGTTCATAGCAACCTCTTATGATCCTTTGTATTTCTGTGGAATCTGTTGTAATATCTCCTTTTTCTTGTATAATATTGTTGATTTGAGTTATCTCTTTATTTTTCTTTGGTTAGTCTAGCTAAAGTTTTGTCAATTTTTTTTTGTCTTTTGAAAGAACCAACTTTTAGTTTTTTTAGTCTTTTCTATTGCTTTCCTGTTCTCTATGACATCTATTTCTGCTCTAATCTTTATTTTGTCCTTGCTTTTGCTAGCTGTAGGTTTATTTTGTTCTTCTTTTACTAATTCCTTAAGGTGTAGTGTTAGGTGGCTTATTTGAGTTCTTGTTTCTTAACATAGGAGTTGGTTGCTATGAACTTCCCTCTGTTTTTGTTGAATCGCATAAGTTTTGGTATATTGTGTTTCCATTTTCATTTGTCTCAAGATACTTTTTTTATTTCCTCTTTAACTTCTTTGATCCATTGGTTGTTCAGAATATTGTTTCATTTCCATGTATTCATGAATTTGCCATTTTTACTCTTGTTATTTATTTCTAGTTTCATAGCATTGTGATCAGAGAAGGTACTTGGTATGATTTTAGTCTTCTTGAATTTGCTAAGACTTGTTTTATGGCCTAACATAGGGTCTGTCCTAGAAAACGTTCCATGTGCATTTGACAATTCATTTTCTGCTGTTGGATTGAATGTTTTATATATGTCTATTAGATCCGTTGGTATATAGTGTTGTTCAAATATGCTGTTTCCTTATTCTGTCTGGGTGAATTATCCATTATTTGAGTGACATATTAAAGTCCCCACCTATAATTATGTTGCTGTTCATTTCTTATTTCGGCCCTGTTAGCTTTTGCTTTATATATTTAGGTGCTTTGATGTTTGGTGCATAAATATTTACAATGTTATATCATCTGGATGAACTGGATCCTTAATAATGGCCTTCTTTGTCTCCTTTTACCATTTTTAATTAAAGTCTGTTTTGTCTGGTAAAGTATAGCTATCTCTGCTTTTTTTTGTATACCATTTGCTTAAAATATTTTTTTCCACTCTCAGTCTATGTGTGTTTTTAAGGCTAAAGTGAGTCTTTCATAGACAGCATATCGTGGATCTTGTTTTTGTAATCCATTCAGCCAGTTTGTGTCTTTTTAATGGACAATTTAATCCATTTATGTTTACAGTAATTATTGATAGGTAAAGACTTACTTTTGCCTTTTTTGTTCACTGTTTCCTCGATGTTTTGTTCCTTGTTTTATATCCTATTTTTTGTGCTGCGATGTTTTTTGGTATCAGTATGTTTTGACTTCTTTATCATGTTTTTTGTGTGTGTGTCATTACTGTGGGTTTTTTTCTTGTGGTTACCATGAGGCTAACATAAAATATTTTAAAATTATAACAACTTCAGTAGATTTCCTAAACTTTACACTTTTATTTCTCCTCCCCTTCACATGTTAGGTTATTGCTGTTATAGTTTACATACGTTTCATACTGTATAACTAATAATAGAAATTTGTAGCTATGATTATTTTTACTACATTTGTTTTTTTAATTTTTAGAGTTCTATGTGAATTATGCAACTCCATTACCATATTACAGAATCTAACTTTGACTGTATATTTACATTATCGAGTTTTATAGTATCTTCTTATATTTTTATGATGTTAATTAGTGTCCTTTTAATTCCACTCAAGGAACCCCCTTTAACATTTCTTATAAGACAGGGCCAGTGGTGATGAACTCCCACAGCTTTTGTTTTTTCAGGAAATCTTTATCTCTTCTTTATTTCTGAAGGACACCTTTGCCAAGTATAGAATTCTTGATTGACAGCTTTTTTCTTTCAATATTTTGAATATATAATTCCATTCTCTCCTGGCCTGAAATGTTTCTATTTAGAAATCCACCAGTAGTCTTATGGGGTTTCACTGTATGTAAGTACTCTTTTCTCTTGTTATTTTCAAAAAATCTTTGTCTTTGACTTTAGACAATTTAATTATAGTGTATCTCAGTGTAGTTCTATTTGGATTCTACCTATTTGGGGTCCTTTGGTCGTTGTGGTTCTGGAAATCCATTTCTCTCCCCAAGTTTCAGATGTTTTCAGCCATTATTGCTTTATTTTTTTTCTTTTAAGTATAGTTAATTTACAATGTTGTGTTAATTTCAGGTGTACAGCAAAGTGATTCAGTTATACATATATTTTTTTTCCCTTTTTCAGATTCTTCTCCCTTATAGGTTATTAAAAGATACTGAGTATAGTTCCCTGTGCTATACAGTAGGTCCTTGTTGTTTACATGTTTAATATATAGCAGTATGTATGTGCTAATCCCAAACTCCTAATTTATCTCTCCCCCCTCACCCTGCTCTCCCCTTTGGTAACCATAAGTTTTTTTTCTATGTCTGTGAATCTATTTCTGTTTTGTAAATAACTTCATTTGTATCATTGTTTTAGACTCCACATATAAGTGATACCATATATTTGTCTTTCTCTGTCTGACTTACTTCACTTAGTATGATAACCTCTAGGTCCATCCATGTTGCTGCAAATGGCATAACTTCATTCTTTTTTTATGGCCGAGTAATATTCTATTGTGTATACATACACACATCTTTATCTGTTCATCTGTCGACAGACATTTAAGGTTGTTTCCATGTCTTGTAAATAGTGGTGCTGTGAACATTGCATTATTGCTTTAAATATACTTTCTGTTTTCTTCTGGAATTCCCATAATGCAGATATTGTTTGTTTTGATTATGTCCTATAAGTCCCATAGTCTTTCTTCATTCTTTTTTCTTTCTTCTGTTTGCTCCTCAGACTGGATAATTTCAAATGTTCTGTCTTATAGGTCACTGATTCTCCTGCATGGTCAAGTCTGCTTTTGAGTTGTCTGTTGAATTCTTCAGTGCAGTCATTGTATTTTTTAGCTCTAGGATTTGTGGGGGGTTTTTTGTTTATATTTCTTTGTTGAACTTTCTGTTTTGATCATATATTGTTTTCCTGATTGCAGTTAGTTGCCTGTGTGTTTCTGCAGTTCACTAAAATTCTTTAATTATTCTGAATTCTTTGACAATTCATAGATCTCCATTTCTTTAGGTTCAGTTTTTGGAGCTTTATTAGTTTCCTTTGGTTGTGTCATGCTCAACAAATTTTTTGTGATCCTTCATTCCTTATATTGGTATCTGCAGATTTGAATAATTGGCCTCTGCTTCCAGTCTTTACAGGTCTGGTTTGGCAGAGACAGCTCTTTACCAGTCAGCTCAGTTTGGGTCTGTGCATATGTCTGCTGGTAACATCCTTGGGCAGGTGGGGCTTGCTATCAGGGTATATTTTGAGTGAGGCCACTGCCTGGGCTTTAAGGTCAGGGGTAAGAGGGTGGTACCACTAACCAAGAACAGGTAGATAGGATTGCGGACTTTGTCCCCTGCTCCACGATTGCCTGGATTCTCTGGTCAGTCCTAGTAGACAGTCCAGACTGGGTACTACATTCAGAAGTAGATGGGGCTATGAGTTAGCTTCTCTCCCCTGGTGTGGTAGCAAAATGGGTCCCAGGGCCTACACACCTTGTTGTTTAGGAACCTGAATCAGGCAAGACTGTACACTGAATTCTCTGGCCAGATAGAGCCACTGGCTGTGCTCTTTATTCAGGTGTCACTGTAAGCAAGTGACAAGTAACAGTAAGCAAGGCTGTTGGATGGGCCACACAGCCTCCCATGTGCTCTGGTGAGATGGGCTGAAGGTTGTATTCAGCAACAGTCAGGGCTACAAATTAGTTTTCCTACCCAGGCACAGTGTGGGAGAACCAGCTCCAAGGCTGGTAAGGCTGTTTGTGGTCTTGACTCAAGCCACCTGTTCCCCAAGCTTCCTGGCCAAACGGGGCCACTTGCTTTGCTCTGCAGACTTACAGCTCTGACTGCCAGCTCTGACTGCTAGCTCTGACTGCTCAGCTATTTCCAGGCATTCTTGTCAGAAGCTCCTGGGTAGGGCTGGGAGCTTCACTCTTCAGTGGGCAGGACTATGACTCAGCTCTCTTGCCTGGGTATGGTGGGAGGGCAAACACCTGCAGGTTTTCCCTGTCAGGCTTTCTGGTCTGGAGGGGCCAGGAGCTACACTCAGCTATAGAGCTGGTATGATTCAGCCTCCCTGCCTGGGAGTGGACGGAGACCAGGCTCCAGGGCCAGCAAATCTCTTCATTTGAGGCATGCAGACCTGCATGCCACTGAGTTCCCTAGTCAGACTGCCCTGACTTGGTTCTGCAGATGAGCAAAGCCGCTAGTTGGGATTACTAGTTGGGTGCGCAGGCAGGCACTTGGTCTTACCAAGATCCTAGTGCCGCTTATTGCAAGCCCCTTCCCCCTTCTTCATCACAATCAGGTGCTCAGTGGTCAAGCCCCACAGATTCTCCTGCAGTCCCCAGGGGACAAGACTGGAGTGGGGGCTCCCAAGAAGCTACCCACAAAATGTGGGAGCTGGATGTCCACCTTGGGCTCTCTTTACCCCTAAAGGAACTGTAGGCGCAGGGGGACCTCCTGGCATGGTGCTGTGCTGTCCAGGGGAGGGGCAGTACCCTTCTAATGCGGTCTGTCTTGGTCTCTGTGGTGCGGGGGCGGGGGGGGTGCTTTAGCCTCACCCTCGTATTCTTGGATTCTCAGTGGTGTCTTGTCAGTGAATAGTCATCATTAGTTCTTCTCGTGAAGGGGAGTGAAGTCAGGAGTGTTCTATGTTGCCATCTTGGTGATGTCACTCTGAAGAGTTTCTTAGTATATGCAAATATGCAGTCACTGCTGTTTGAATTGTTTTTCATCAACATGTACTACTTTCAGCATTTCAGGAAGAGGAAGAATAAAAATACTTCTAAGTAAAGGGAGGGGTGAATTTTAAAATTTTTCAAATGTGGATCTTATTGATCTGCTTCCTTTCATAGATGAGAAGCTGTCTTTTTACATCTAGTAAACAATTAATGTGTGGCTCCCAAGTCCCAGGAACACTGCTAGACTCAGGATACAACAGTGAAAGAAGGGAATCCTTGCTCTTTTCAAGATCGTGCTCTGTGGTCATGAACGAGAATGACCAGCACCATGTGATGTGTGTTCTCAAGACCCAGTGAGGAAACAAGAACAAGTCACCGGCTTTGCCAGACCCATAGGAGCTCACCAGGAGAAGAACAGGACACTCCAGATTGAGGCAACAGAAAGTCCAAGGGCAGAGGTGAAAAATGAAAGTCTCTGTGGAATCTCCCTCCTAAGGAAAGTCAACTGTCCAACTTCTCAGGGGTTTATCATGGAGAAACCATAGGATTTAGAAGATGTC
>NW_006773778.1:1161949-1202126 GCF_000442215.2 Lipotes vexillifer | reverse complement strand
AGCAGGAAACATCACTTGTCTTTCCCTTCGTTGTATGATTTTTTTTCTTTTGCTTATTTAACCTATTTATGCTGGTAGCTATGCTAATGCTTAATTATATGTGAAAATTATAAACCAAAAAGTACTATATAGTTCCTCAGTGAATGCCTAAACTTACCAGAGAGGAGAAAGTGTTCAGTTTCTAACTTTTTCAATTGAGTTTAATTGTCCTAGGTATGAAATTTTCTTGTAAGAGTTGTTGTGTAATCCAAGTTTTGCCATGACTTCTTTCTTTTTATTCACAAAGCTTCTGTTTCACAAAGTAGCCTTGAGATTCAGCAATCCGTAGTAATTCTGACACACCAAGGATAATACATTCTTAGCTGCATTGCGTAGTTATATTGATGAGACTTGGCATCACATGTACAACGTATGTCTTGCCATCTCTGTAAAGAGGTTAATCTCTCTTCTTGTTAGGTTTGATTGAGAATGATTCTGTTTATAACTAGGCTCTAGATCACACTGACCCAGAATAAAATCTTTAGACTAAGTGCTTTATATGATGCTAAGTCCCTGTAAATTTGGTGAGTCTAGCTGCATCTGAAATCCATACTAGCTTATCAGTTAAAGGTGCTATATGTATAAGATGTAAAACTTCTGCTTAGTTGAATGCTATGATTATAACAGTTTACAATCAAGACATAATCTAGTTGGCTTGGCATAAATATAGTAGCATTACAACACACAGACACAGGCATTCATGTTTTCGTGTTTGTTAGCTTAGAGTCAAAGTTTCATAGAGGGGTGTCGAAGTCCATTTCAAAGAGAAAAGTCTAATTTTAGAAGCTTGCAGTTTACACACCAGAGCTTGCCTTTCAATAAATAGCTTGTGTAATCTTCCTGCTGGCACAAGTTGAAAAGTACATTCTGTTGGAAAGGAAAAAGAAAAAACTGAAGAGAAATGATAAACTTGTTTATGAAGAAAAAGAACAGGAAGAATAAAGTAGATATCGCCACAGATTTAGTTTTCATATTGTTGAAAGTATTTGGTTGCAAGCAACAGAAACCAACTCTAGCTAACTTAGGCAAATAAGAAATTGTTGGACAGCAATGGGGTTACTCACAAAATCAAAGAGAAAGAATTGAACAACTAGACCTAGTCCTAGGGATTTCAAGGGCAGGAGTGAACAGAAAATATCTTTAGGGAGTTGCCATTAAAATGACTGTCAACTCTTTTCCATCCTAGTGTACACTGTTCAAGTTTCAGATTCCTGGGAGAGTCAGACTGGCCTGATTTGAATCACTTGCCCACCCATTGACAGTCCCTCCAAATTACATGGAATGTGAGGGATGCGTCTCTAAGGAAGAGTGGAAACTGTGACAAAAAAATGAGGATCACGGGCTTCCCTGGTGGTGCAGTAGTTGGGAGTCCGCCTGCCAATGCAGGGGACACGTGTTCGTGCCCCAGTCCGGGAAGATCCCACATGCCGCGGAGTGGCTGGGCCCATGAGCCATGGCCGCTGAACCTGCGCATCCGGAGCCTGTGCTCCGCAACGAGAGAGGCCACAGCAGTGAGAGGCCCGCGTACCGCAAAAATAAATAAATAAATAAAATGAGGATAGGAGCTGGACAGGGAAAAAACAGTGGATGTTCACTACACCACATAGCCACAATCAGTAGTAATGATTTTGCCCGACCAGAGTACATGGCCAATAGTTATTGGTATTTCTCTTCAGAAACATCTCTTGTCAGCTTTGTATTCATATGTGAGCTGTGGGAAAAATATTATGCCACTTTGATGGAGAGGGACCATTTCCCATGAATTTCAGAGTATCATTTTCATTTAGCTTTGTAAATTGTCCACATGGCCAGGAATTTCTGATATGGAGTAAAAATATTCTAGAATCACTTTTCTTCTTTGCTTTTCATTTTTTTTTCAGCAAGCTCTTACACTAGAAGTATGTCTTGCCGGAAAGTTGTCATGATAATTCTCAAAAGGTATATGTATATTCTTCTTTTCTACATCTCAATGTAGAGAAAATATTCTTTGTCTTCCTGAATGGACTGACAGATTGTTTACATTGAAAGTCTATTTCCTTAGAACTTATACCCACCCTGTTCCTTCTCTACCACTTCTACCCTCTTCCCCTTGTTCCTCATAGTTCTTAGGCGTGTACTACTTCAGCAGGGACCTGGGGTGGTTTTCGTGAAACTAAATACAATAAAAGAGCCCAGGGAACAAGAATTAATTTAAATGTGTTAATTTAATTCAACCTGCTGCATCAGCCATTGAAAAGCAGTGGTCATTACTCTGCTACCCCACGGCCACAGACCTCAGCAAGGTGGCCAAGCACACTCAGTTTGTGCTGGACTAATCCCAGAGGTATATGGTTTCGCTCTGTGTGAGTAGTGTACACGTGGGACTGTCAAGGTTTCCAAGGACAAGTGGGCCCTCAAGTTCATGAGGAAAAGGGTGGGGACACACATCCGTGCCTAGAGGAAGAGGGAGGGGTTGAGCAGCTTTAAGGAAAACAGCTGCCAAGAAGGACTGAGCCTCCTTCCCTGAGGTACATAATCCAACCTTTACAGGGAAAAAGCATATACTGTTTGGGACATTAAGCCAACTGTGAATACTAGTGTTTTTCAGCACACTAGCTAGATATAGAGGGTGGATAAGATACATGTAGTGTGTTCCAACCATAGACTAAAGGTTGTGAAAAGAGAACTTGCAAGAAGCCAAAACCCTGCAACTTAATTCTACAACGTAAATTGTCCCACAGTAGACAGTAATACATTCACAATTAGAAAACTTCTATTTGGTTTAGTGATATCCCAGCTACCATAGAATAGCAAATAACTGATGCATATGCCCAGACACAAAACTTTTTATCCACAGCTTGCTGTTCAGTTAATAAAAAGTTTTGTGAATGGGCATATACATCAGTTATTTGCTATTCTATGGTAGTTGGGATATCACTAAACCAAATAGAAGTTTTCTAATTGTGAATGTATTAGCCAGCCATGGATTTTGATCAATAAGTGGGAAATGAAACAGCCTTTGTAAACATTAAGCCACATGCTCATTCAATCTTTATCTTCATATCCTAGTAAGTAAATTTGCTTTCAGTGTTAAACAACAGCAACAAAAGGCATACCAAAATCCTTGTATACCTTTGGGTGTAAACTTTTCTGGGGTTTTACATTATTATGAAGTCAAAGACAAATTTATAACTTCCTTGAGACAGCTAAAACTTACATAGCAACCTCTTTAAGTAGGGATAAATTATTATAAAGAAATTGATCCTGCATTATTTTCTACTCAGGACAGGGTTTTGGTTAAATACATTTTTGTTCTGTTTTAAAATCTCTTACACGTGCTTTGTCCATCTACTAGTTAGCTGCAAACCAGTTGACCTCAGGCAAAGTTAAGTCCCTTGGGAAGTCCAGTGCCTAGAGATAGGGAGACAATTTTGCTTGACATTGACACTATTTAGTTAGAAGTAACTATAATTGTTTCGGTAGATTAGTGGAAATTGATTATGGATGTTAGATAGTAGAAACTTCTTTTACCTTGAGGAGAACATAAATATTATCAATAATATCCATTAAAATATGAATAGGGGAAGAATGGAAAATAAGGCATAGAACTAATTCCAACCCACAGGGGTTTTATGAAGATTGAGGTAAACTGAGGAGTGTTACAATATATAATAAATTCTCTTTGGCCATTATAGCTTTTTAAAATTGTTGGCTCTTATTTTTACCAATCTGAGTTTTCATTGGCCTTTGTTTTTCTTACACAGTTAGAGGGAAAGGAATTATGATATGACCTTAAAATCTCTGTACCTCAGTTTTCTTCTAGTACCTCTTTATAGGGTTGTTGTGAGGATTAAGTGAGTTAATACATGTAAGGCACTTAGAACAGTGCCTGGCACATAATAAACACTATGTATATGTTAACTATTATTATTGTTAAGAACGATCCAAATACAGTGCTCAACGGTGGAGAAGTCAGAATTCTAATAGGTTGCTATAGTAACTTAGACTCAAAGCTATAAAAATTTAGCTGACCTTCCTATCAAAGTTCAATGATAATTCTGCTACATAAGCCTCTGGTATTCTTTTGTTATATCCACTCAGCAAATGTTCATTCTGAACCTAATGTGTCGGGCAGTGTGCCAGGTTTTGTGAGAGCTATGGAGCCCAAATGGATATAGACACTGCCCTCATAATACTTAAATAAGAACAAAAATAGCTATAATAAAAAAATATGCTAAGTATAGTAGGAACTTGCATTCAGAAGAGGGAGAGATTTACTTTCAGTTAGGAAAATCTTGAAGGAAATAGCACTTGAACTAGGTCTGAGTGGATATGACGTTCAGAGATGGAGTGAGGAAGAAACAGATTTGTCATTGGAGGACACGATGTGAGGAAAGGAGTGGGGAAAGGAATGGGTCTGTGCTGGAAAGGTGGTCCAGGCTGTCTTTAGTTGTACCTTCCCTGTTGTAAAATGAGGGTGGTGGTGCTAAAAATGGTAGATACTGGTTGAACATAATACTGCTGCCAAGCATTTTGCAGGTATTTCACGCTTGTTACTGAATTCCACACAATAACCAGATGAGCTAAGTATTATTTTCCCTATTTTAGAGGTGAGAAAAAGTTGTATACTTAGAAAGTAACTGCACAACCATTTAAGCACAGGAGTGGTTGATGGCAAAAGCCTTTCTTTCTAACATACCTGGCTGCCTCTTCAAAATCGCAAGCGATTGGTTGACAGATAATTAAACACATATTGTACCATCTTGAGAATACTAATTGATACCAATTAGAATTTTCTTCATTACCACTTCTACAGTTTCAGCAAACAGGTTTTCTGCCTCCAGCATTTCCCAGAAACCCCTGATAAGAAGGTTTGTCTTTCCCCAAGACTGTTTCTGAAAAGGTTGCTGGTGAGCATACAGTCCGTGCAGAGTTGGATGGTCGTTCTGGCTGTAGTGACTTGGGGTCCCACATCCACAAGCTGGACCCTGTCCCTTTTCAGTATCAGATAAATAGCATTATCTGTGTAATCAAGTTCAAACTCAGAATGGAATTCAGGGGCTCTGTGCCTTGGCTCCATTCACTTCCTGGCTTTGTTTCCAGATCTGTAAAATAGCAGTAAAAATACTTTTATATGCTTCGAGGTTTATTGTGGGATAAGATAAAATTTGGTACATGGAATACTTCATAAAATATTCACTGCCTTATAAATATTGTTTCTATAATCATAGTCTTGTGAAACAGTTACATCCTCAGAGGATACATAGGGGTCTTTGTTCCTACACTTGAGTGGCTTCAGATGGCTTATTTTAGCTTCTCCTTTTTTCTAACAGACTCAACTGTCATGTCTTTGTATTGTCATTATGCTTCCCTCCAATAGCCCACTCCTCTCTCAATTTGCTTTTAATCAGCAGTCAACTAGGAAACCACATAATAGAACTTGCTGGCAGTATGTCTAAAATTAAAGTAATTTTGTTCTTCTCTTTAACAAGGGGTGAGAGGAAATTTTTTTTTAATCTCAGTTGGCTTAAAATTTCATATTAATTTTTTAAATCTTATAATAAGTTTTTAAGCATTTTTAGAAATTAATAATGCATGCACTTAATCTTTCAAACAATGCAAAAGCATATAAAATAAAAAAGATCTGATCCCACCCTCCCTTTCCTTCCCAACAACTCCCTAGAAATAATCACTATTTACTGGTATGAATATATGAGATAGGCACATAATGGTCTGCAACTTGTTTTTTTGACCAAACTGTTGAGCTTTTAGTGTCAGTACATTATTGGTTATTGCTACATAATAGAACCCCAGAACTTAGTGGTTTGACTATATTTATTACCTGAGTTCCTGTGAGTTAGGAGTTCAGTAGCGGCTTAGCTGGGCACTTAGCTGGAGGTAGATTTGAGGTTGCACTACTGGAGGCTTGAGTGGGGCTGAAGGCTTTACTTCTAAGGTGAACAAACTCACAGACAGGCTGTTGGCAGGAGGCCTCAGTTCCTCTCTCTATAGGGTTGCTTGAGGATCTTCACAACATGGTAGCAGGCTTCCCCAGGAATGAGCCATCTTAGAGATTCACTAGATCCTAGAGAGAGCCAAGTAGAAGCAATCCTTTTTCTGACCTAGCCTCCGAAGTTACATCATTTTGCCATATTCTTTGCTGGAAGCAAGTTTCTAAGTTAGGTCCACATACAAGGGAAGTGAAATTAGACTTCACCTTTTGAAGGGAGGCATATCAAAGAATTTGTGGATATGTTTTAAACCACCAGGGTATGTATAGCTCTCTCATTCATTTTCATGTTTGTGTTATGTTCCATAGTATGGAGGTACCATAATTTCCTTAACCATGCCCCCATTAGTAGATACTGTTACTCTTCTAAACAGTGCTTCAGTGAATACACACATACACCTTTACCAACTTGAACTAGAATTTAGCCAGATACATAAAAGTAGTTGTTGGGTTCTGAAGGCGGACCAAAGGGGATGGATCCCTTAAAACTAAAGAGCTGGAATGCATGAAGGCATGTTTTGCCTTTCAGCTGTGTTCTGGCTAGATGGTTCAGAAAGATATTGGAGTTAGTCATTTCATGTAATCAGACTCATACAAACAGAAAACATCTCAAAATATTCTCAGTATTAAAAAAAAATTTAATACTATGAAAAATGTGTGAATTAGGGGTATAGATGTCAACATGAGTGAAATTTATTAATGTAATGTTGAGTACAAAAAACAAGAACAGAAAAATATATAGCATGATGCTAGTTATATAAAATTTAAATGTGAAAAACAGTATTTTGTTGCTTAGAAATAGTGTACAGTAAAAATATAAAGAAATCTATGATAAATTCAGGGTAGTGGTTACTTGGAATGGACTGCAGTTGAGGAGGTACACACTTTTAGGGGGTTTCTTAATTGGCAGTTTTATTTCTTTATCAGAATAATGAGGACACAGATGTTGATATTCTTTGTACTTTTTTGGTACATCTACAGTTATCACAATGAAAATTATGAGAGGCTCTTGATTTTTAAATTCTGAGCTCTTATTTTAGCTTCAACTTTTGGTATTAAGTATATACATTTGTTTATTGATGGTGATTTTAATGCAGTGAAGATAGTCAAAAATTAATTTTTAGGTAAAGTTAATACCTAAAGTAAATACAGTAGGCTCTGGAATTCAGGTGGATTTTCATCAGGAGACAATGAGCAAATCAATGAAAAGATTACCAGGCTCGGAGGAGTCCAGCGAGCTGTGTTATGGTCTGTTCACCACCATGTCTGACAGCGATTTGGAGCATTTAGTTAACTTGAGTCAGTCTTCTCATCTGTAAATTGCAGGGAGAAAACCCACTTCTCGGTGCTATTATACAGATCACATGAAATTTTTTAAAAATTAAAAATATGAAAAGCACCTAGTCCAGTTACTGGCACAGCAGATGTTCATTATTTTCTTCCTACTCCCACAGATTACTGCCATCATGATTCTGGTACCATGTCTAGCATTTAAGCAAGTATGTATTTTTGGTAATTATGTAAAGTTTGCATTTTTCTTTTGTCATGTAAGAAAAAATGTTCAGCATTAAATATTAAACTTTCTAATGCCTTTATACAATGAGTTAAAATTATTTAATAGTGGATTCTAAACTGTACAGTTGTCATCTCTAGGGATTTCTTTTTGCTGACATTTGAGCAGACAGTTTTTTTGCTGACTGAATATCTCTTTGTTGTGTTGCTTTGAGCTTGTTAACGACCAAATTCTTATGTGGCAGCTGCACATTACACATGCTTATTCTCCATGTTCAGACCATAAATCTTCTGTGACTGAGTGACAACACCACCTGCTGAGTCTTTTGATGTTGCAGATGTAGCTCTAATAATGTTATTTCAAAATATTTCAGACCTGTTTTCTCATACATTTTAGGCTACTGGGACAATGAAATGATATTTCAGGATGTGAGAAGTTATTGTTACTGTTTTTTGTGTATTTTACAATGGAGACAGACTGGTAGTATTTGCTATATGTAGGATTGTAGAACATGGAACAGCAAGAGTATTCGGTATATACCCAGTTGAGGTTTGTTAAATACTTAGAGTAACTCTGAGTATGTTTATGTTATCATTTTTTCTCCCTAAAATCTATTTTCTAGCGTATTCTTATCTAACAACATGTTGAAGGTCAACAATGGGGCAATGACACAGTCACTCACCCATCCCAACCAAAGCTTTTTGTTTTGGTGGCACTAATTTTCGTGACTGGCAACCGAACACAGTGCTTGAGAGCAGAGGCTCAGTTCACGTCCTGGCTCCTCCCCTTACTAGTTTGTTCTCAAGTCACTGAACGTCTCTGTACCTAAGTTTCATCTGTAAAATGGGGATAAGCATAATATCTGCCTCTCGGGGTAATTATGAAGATTGCTAATATTTACAGTATATTAGAGCAATGTCTGGCTCAGGATGAGGACTGTTTAAAGATTCATTAAATAAACACATCAAATAAATATAGCAGACAGCTGTAGAGCATGGAGCACACAGGACTGGGCTCGGCTCTGTGGGCTCATCCCAGATTGGATCTGTCCCCAAACAGTAAAAGACACTGTCCTTTCGGTCAAATTAGTTATACAAGCTAATAAGGATAAGGAGGAATATAAAGTATCAACAGATGATGCCTTCCCTTTGGCCTAACCAAACCAGAAGCCTAGGGGTTAAGGGAACCTATGTCATTTTTTAGGGTAGAGGGCTGGTGGGACAAGGGTAGGGAGGGATCTAGAGGGACAAACAGAAAATAGCCATCACAGTTTCTAAGACAAAGTGCATATTTATATATAGTGCACATGTGATATGTAGATATGTGCATATTTCTATATAAATTTTCCATTATCTTCCAATATATTTTCTAAGTTTCTACAGAAAGAAGTGTGATCTCGGCATGTAACTGGAATGAAAGTCTCACAGTCACTTAAAGTGTATTTCCAGCATTACTACTTCCTGGCTTAAACAAAGGAGGAACACAGTTCATTTTCCACTTAATTCAGAAAAGCCATTCCAAGCATGGTAAGAAATGTTAAACAGCTGATAGATAAAATTGATACTACTACCTTCGAGGTAGAAATGCTGGCAAAACTATCCCCCAGTCTTTATGCCATATGCTTCTAATCTGCACCAATAATTTCTGTTCATAAATAGATATATTGAATTCTCTTTTTAGAGTAATAGATCTATGCCTAAATCAGTTTTTTCATTTTTCTTCTACTAGAGTACCATTGAGCTCACTCTGATGTTCACATCTTCAATGGGAGGTAAAGCTGATATGGAATTTTCTGAATGAGAAAAGTGGTTAAAAGAACACTTCAAAAGAAACCATTGTCTAACAGACTGGACACACATTGTCCTGGGGAGTTGAGGTAGCTGAGAGATGATGAATGAACAGGCTTTAATTCTCTTGGTGATTTGTTGCTAGAGGACCATTTTAAATTTCTTCCCTGGAGCCTTGAGAAGGTAGCTCACTTGCCTCACAGCACTGGGTTAATTCTGTGTTCAGGTACACAAGGGACTGATTAACCCTGGTTTGACAGTTAGTTGGTAGCTAATAACTAATTATTCAGGACATGAGGAAACACATTTTTGTAACCTTCCCCCCCTTCCAAAAACAATATATTCAATAAATTCACATAGGAGAACTTTAGCCTGCCTATGGTTGGGAGCCAATTTTGTTTGCCCGACTTTTGAACCTTTGAATTTAATGAGGGGTTGCTGGCACTTTCTCCCATTCAACAGCTAGGAATTTAGTTTTCCCAGATTTGCAAATCAGGATCAACTTTACCCAAAACACTGTGTGGGAGGTGGAATTCTAAGATGACCCCCCCAGTGACCCTCACCCTTTGTCTAATTCCCTCACCTGTGAACATGAGACATCATTCTTGTGATTATGTTATCTTACCTGGCAGAGGGGTTTTTGCAGATGTACTTAAGGTTAGTAATCAGTTGACCTTAAGATAAACTATTAAGTGGGCCTAGCATAATCATATGAGCCCTTTAAAAGCAAAGAGTTTTCTCTGGCTGGTGGCAGAAGTGGAAGTCGGAGAGATTTGAAGCATGAGAAGGACATGCTGCTGTTGGCTTTGAAGACAGAGGGGCCACATGAATACAGGTGGCCTTTAAGAGCATGGAGTGGCCCCAGCTGACAGTAAGAAAATGGGAACCTCATGCAAGGACCTGGATACTATCAGCAGCCTAAATGATCTTGGAAGCAGGTTTTTTCCCAGAGCCTCCAGATAAGAGCCAAGCGTAGCCACACCTTGATTTCAGCCTTCATGAGACCCTGAGCAGAGACCCAGCTGAGCCGTCCATTCGTACTTATGACCTCCACAACTGGAAGCTTATAAATGGTGTTTTAAGTGACTACATGTGTGACCTAGAAGTATATTTTGCGACTAGTTTATCTTGAATACCGGGGAGTTATACTGCTCTAAGCTATAAGTGTTATGGGTACTTTCCTGAGAAAAAAGTTGATGGCCAGGGTGAGTGTTTGCTTAGGATACAGTTATTTCAGTAATGGTGTGAAAAACCACACATTCTTCTGTTAGGGAAGAGTCTGCTGCTGGTATGTAATTTTTATGTGTTTGATTCTTACAGGAGCCTTTACAAACCATTAACATTTATTAAACAAACCCACAACCTGTGACAGAAATCAGTGAACTTTTTCTGTGAAGGGCCACATGGTAAATACTTGTGGCTTTGGGGCCCATATGGTCTCCATCGCAACTATAATCAATTCTGTCCTGGCACCACAGCAGACACAGACAATATTTGAGTGAATGAGTGTAGCTGTGTGCCAGGAAAACTTTATTTATGGTCATAATTTGGCTTGTGTTATCAGTGTCTTATCTCTGGGGTTTTTTTGTTTTTACTCATGGCTGGTAGGTACTAGTTATTCCTTTAATTTATCACAACTGATTTCTGCCCTCATTCGTAGCTTTTCCTGACTTGAATTTACAAGAAACCTCCCCCACCAAAAAAAGTCTCTTTACTGAATTATCTTATAATCTTGAGCATGTTTTTTGTTTCTTGTTTTGCGGTACGCGGGCCTCCCACTGCTGTGGCCTCTCCCGTTGCGGAGCACAGGCTCCAGATGCGCAGGCTCAGTGGCCGTGGCTCACGGGCCCAGCCGCTCCACAGCACGTGGGATCTTCCCGAACCGGGGCACGAACCTGTGTCCCCTGCATCGGCAGGCAGACTCTCAACCACTGCGCCACCAGGGAAGCCATTGAGCATGTTTTTAAGTGACAAAATTGATAGGAGAAGGACTATGGAATCTGTTTTATTACATAAGCATAGTGTATAAAACTTAATTTTAAAAGAGGCAAAGGTCATTCCTTTTATTTATTGAGGTATAATTGATGTGAAACTTTATATTAGTTTCAGGCATACAGCATAATGATTTGATAATCGTGTATACTGGCAAAATGATAAGCCTAGTTAACATCCAACAGTACACATAGTTACAAAATTTTTCTTTCTTGTGATGAGAACTTTTAAGATTTATTCTGTTAGTAACTTTTTTTTTTAAACGGGAGTCACTGAGCTTTATGGTTTCATTTGGCCCCAACAATACACTTTTAGGGGGCCTCAAATTACTAGACATGTGAATTTGTACGTTCCCCACCGTCAGGTCCCTTGCACTCTTGGGTTCCTCCCAGGAGCTCCAAAGCCAAAGTTGAGTCTGTCCCACTCGGGTCTTTCCACAGCGGCTCTGCTTCCTGGGGGCTGCAGTTGCGATGTGAATGACGGTGACGTTCCAGCTCAGGGGCCTCTGCCAGCTGCTGTCACATGATTGCACAGCACGAGTTTTGTTTCCAGGCCATTTTATAGAAGGCTTTAGACTGTATTCCCAGCGCTTCGGATTTGGACACCATGTCATCTAGCTTCTCGCCTCACTCTAACAAAGACTCTGCGGTGTTGTGCAGGATGATTTTGGTCTCATCTAGTTCAGCCTGCACTTTAGTCATTGGGTCAGCTTCTCGGGGGTTCTGGTATCTGCTGAGGTGACCATCCAGACCTGCGTACTGGATGGTATTGGGGGATCCAACTGGCCAGTCTGGCCTTTCGACCTGCTTGGAGAATTCGTCTAGTACCTTATCCAGCAAGGTAAACGCCGCCCGGGATGGGTATTCACTGTCAGCAATGACCACTCCCACCAGACTGTTTCTCACTTAGTCATGGCACAGATATTCTTGTTCTTTGGCAGAAGCTCTGCTGCCTTTTGAAGAGCGCTCCACAATCAGTTGACTTGTGGAGGTCATGAATTTCTGAACGCTGGACCTCTGGAAGAAGCTGAAGGAGGACACGTCGTACGCGGCTTTGAGCAGCACCGCCTTGGCATCGCCTTTGTACAGGATGCTGAGTCTGTATGTACAGCTTCATGGCGCCGCGCCCTCGGGCCAGCTACCTGCCTGGCTGCGGGAACAGCTTGCAGGGAGCAGCATGGCGCTGCCCCTCGAGACCGCCATCAGCTGCTGACGGGTCGGCCGCTCTCTTAGTAACTTAAATATGCAGTACAGTATTAACTGTAGTCGCCAGTCTGTACATTACATCCCCTGACTTATTTATTGTATAACTGAAAGTTTGTACCTTTTGTCCTCTTCATCCTTTTCACCCACCACCCCTGCCCCACCCCGCCCCAGCTTCTCCACATTTGACAGCCGCCTATCTGTGAGCTCAGTTTTTTCTTTTGATTCAACATAAAAGTGACATCATACAGTATTTTTCTTCCTCTGACTTATTTCACTTAGCATAATGCACTCAAGGTCCATTCCTGTCGTCACAAATTGCAAGATTTCTTTTTTTTTTTAATGGCTGAGCAATATTCCACTGTGTGTGTGTGTGTGCGTGTGTGTGTGTCTCAGTGTCACATCTTTATCCATTCACTCATCAAAGGCCACTTAGGTTACATATCTTGGCTGTTGTACATAATGCTGGACTGAACATGGCAGTGCATATGTGTGTGTGTGTGTGTGTGTGTGTGTGTGTTTTCAACTTAGTGTTTTCATTTGGGGGGGGGCTGGAATAAATACCCAGGGGTGGAATTGCTGTATCATACAGTAGGTCTATCTTGAGGAACCTCCATACTGTTTTCCGTAGTGGCCGCACCAATTTACATTCTCATCCAGAGAGCACAAGGATTCCCTTTTCTTCATATCTTTCCCAAGACTTGTTATTTTTTGTCTTTTTGATAATAGCCATTCTAACAGGAGGTGATATCTCATTGTGTCTCTGATTTGCATTTTCCTGATGATTAGTGATGTTGAACACTTTTTATATGTCTGTCGTATGTCTTCTTTGGGAAAATGTCTATTCAGATTCTGTGCCTATTTTTTAAATGAAATTACTGGTTTTCTTGCTATTGAGTTATCTGACTTCTTTATATAATTTGGATACTAACCCCTTAACAGATATATGATTTGCAGATATTTTCTCCCATTCAGTAGGTTGCCTTTTCATTTTGTTGATGGTTTCATTTGCTGTGCAGAAGCATCTTAGTTTGATGTAGTCCCACTTGTTTATTTTTGCTTTTGTTGTCTCTGCTTTTGGTGTCAATCCCAAAAATCATAGCCAAGACTTAAGTCAAGGACTTTACCACCTATTTTTTTTAGATGTTTTATGGTTTCAGGTCTTACATTAGATACTATTAAGTCTTTACCTCATTTGGAATTAATGCTTTGTGTGTGGTGTAAGATAGCAGTTCAGTTTCATTCTGTTGCATATGGCTGTCTGGTTTTCCCATCTCCATTTATTGAAGAGATTGTTCTTTCCCCCATTGTATATTCTTGGCTTTTTTGTCATAAATTAATTGACCATACATGTGTGGTTTCTGGGCTCTCTGTTCTGTTCTGTTGATATATATGTCTGTTTTTATGCCAATACCATACTGTTTTGATTACTATAGCTCTGTAATTATAGTTTAAATTTAGAAAGTATGATGCCTCCAGCTTTGTTTTTATTTCTCAAGATTGGTTTGGCTACTCAGGGACTTTTGTGATTCCATACAAATTTTAGGATCATTTGTTCAATTTCTATGAAAAATACCATTGGAATTTTTATAGAGATTGCATGAACTCTGTAGATTTCTTTGGATGGTGTGGATATTTTAACAATGTTCTTCTAATTCGTGATCACAGAATATTTTTCCATTTATTTGTGTCTTCTTTAATTCCTTACATCAGTGTCTTATAGTTTTCAGTATATAGGTCCATTACCTACTCTGTTAAATTTTTTCCTAGGTATTTTATTCTCTTTCATGCAATTGTAAATGGGATTGGTTTCTTAATTTCTCTTTGTGATAGTTTGTTATTAGTGTATAGAAACGCAGTAGATTTTTGTATATTGATTTTTGTATCCTGAAACTTTATTAAATTTATTAGTTCTAACACTTTCTTTGTGGAGTCTTTAGGTTTTTCTATTTATAACACCATGTTATTTGCAAATACTGACAATTTTACTTCTTTCTCTCTAATTTGGATGCCTTTTATTCCTTTCTTTTTTTTTTTAGAAGATGTTTGGGGTAGGAGTTTATTAATTTATTTATTTTTGCTCTGTTGGGTCTTCGTTTCTGTGCGAGAGCTTTCTCTAGTTGTGGCAAGTGGGGACCACTCTTCATCATGGTGCATGGGCTTCTCACTGTCGTGGCCTCTCATGTTGCAGAGCACAGGCTCCAGACGCACAGGCTCAGTAGTTGTGGCTCATGGGCCTAGTTGCTCTGCGGCATGTGGGATCCTCCCAGACCAGGGCTCGAACCCGTGTCCCCTGCATTAGCAGGCAGATTCTTAACCACCGCGCCACCAGGGAAGCCCCTATTTCTTTTTCTTGCCTAATTGTTCTGGCTAGGACTTCCAATACTGTGTTGAATAAAAGTGGTGAGAATGGGCATACTTGTTCCTGATTTTACAGGAAAAGCTTTCAGCTTTTCACTGTTGAGTATGATGTTAGCTGTGGGCTTGTCATATATGGCCTCTATTATGTTGAGGTACATTCCTTCTGTACCCACTTTGCAGAGACTTTTTATCATAAATGTTGAATTTTCCTAAATGCTTTTCCTGCATCTAATGAGATAATCATATGGTTTTTATCCTTCATTTTGTTAATGTGATATATAACATTGATTTGCAGATGTTGAACCATCCTTGCGTCACTGGAATAAATCCCACTGGATTATGGTTTATGATTCTTTTCATGTATTGATGAATCCAGTTTGCTAATATTTTGTTGAGGATTTTTGCATCCATATTCATCAGGGGTATTGACCTGTAATTTTCTTTTGTTATGGCATCCTTGTCTGATTTTGGTATCAAGGTAATGCTGACCTCTTAAAATTAGTTTTGAAGTCTTATCTCTTCTGTTTTTTTGGAAGAGTTTTGAGAAGGATTGGTATTAATTCTTGAATATTTGGCAGAATTCACCAGTGAAGCTGTCCTGTCCTGGACTTTTGTCTGCTAGGAGGTTTTTCTTTTGTTTTGTTTTTTGTTTTTAGTTTGTTTGTTTTTTTAATTTTCTATTTTGTTTTATTTTTTTATACAGCAGGTTCTTATTAGTCATCAGTTTTATATACATCAGTGTATACATGTCAATCCCAATCGCCCAATTCAGCACACCACCATCCCCAGCCCCCCACGGCTTTCCCCCCTTGGTGTCCATACATTTGTTCTCTACATCTGTGTCTCAACTTCTGCCCTGCAAACCAGTTCATCTGTACCATTTTTCTAGGTTCCATATACATGCCTTAATATATGATATTTGTTTTTCTCTTTCTGACTTACTTCACTCTGTATGACAGTCTCTAGATCCATCCATGTCTCAACAAAGGACTCAGTTTTGTTCCTTTTTATGGCTGAGTAATATTCCATTGTATATATGTACTACATCTTCTTTATCCATTCATCTGTTGATGAGGATTTAGGTTGCTTCCATGACCTGGCTGTTGTAAATAGTGCTGCAATGAACATTGGGGTTGCATGTGTCTTTTTCAGTTATGCTTTTCTCTTGGTATATGCCCAGTAGTGGGATTGCTGGATCATATGGTAATTCTGTTTTTAGTTTTTTAAGGAACCTCCATACTGTTCTCCAGTGGGTGTATCAATTTACATTCCCACCAACAGTGCAAGAGAGTTCCCTTTTCTCCACACCCTCTCCAGCATTTGTTGTTTGTACATTTTCTGATGATGCCCATTCTAACTGGTGTGAGGTGATACCTCACTGTAGTTTTGATTTGCATTTCTCTAATAATTAGTGATATTGAGCAGCTTTTCATGTGCTTCTTGGCCATCTGTATGTCTTCTTTGGAGAAATGTCTATTTAGGTCTTCTGCCCATTTTTGGATTGGGTTGTTTGTTTCTTTAATATTGAGCTGCATGAGCTGTTTATATATTTGGGAGATTAATCCTTTGTCCGTTGATTCATTTGAAAATATTTTCTCGCATTCTGAGGGTTGTCTTTCCGTCTTGTTTATGGTTTCCTTTGCTGTGCAAAAGCTTTTAAGTTTCATTAGGTCCCATTTGTTTATTTTTGTTTTTATTTCCATTACTCTAGGAGGTGGATCAAAAAAGATCTTGCTGTCATTTATGTCAAAGAGTGTTCTTCCTATGTTTTCCTCTAAGAGTTTTATAGTGTCCAGTCGTACATTTAGGTCTCGAATCCATTTTGAGTTTTTTTTTGTGTATGGTGTTAGGGAGTGTTCTAATTTCATTCTTTTACATGTAGCTGCCCAGTTTTCCCAGCACCACTTATTGTATATCCTTGCCTCCTTTGTCATAGATTAGTTGACCAGAGGTGCGTGGGTTTATCTCTGGGCTTTCTATCTTGTTCCATTGATCTGTGTTTCTGTTTTTGTCCCAGTACCCTATTGTCTTGATTACTGTAGCTTTGTAGTATAGTGTGAAGTCAGGGAGTCTGATTCCTCCAGCTCCGTTTTTTTCCCTCAAGACTGCTTTGGCTATTCAGGGTCTTTTGTGTCTCCATACAAATTTTAAGATTTTTTGTTCCAGGTCCGTAAAAAATGCCATTGGTAATTTGATAGGGATTGCATTGAATCTGTAGATTGCTTTGGGTAATATAGTCATTTTCACAATATTGATTCTTCCAATCCAAGAACATGGTATATCTCTCCATCTGTTGGTATCATCTTTAATTATTTTCCTCAGTGTCTGATAGTGTTCTGCATACAGGTCTTTTGTCTCCCTTGGTAGGTTTATTCCTAGGTATTTTATTCTTTTTGTTGCAATGGTAAATGGGAGTGTTTCTTTAATTTCTCTTTCAGATTTTTCATCATTAGTGTATAGGAATGCAAGAGATTTCTTGGCATTAATTTTGTATCCTGCAATTTTACCAATTGATTAGCTCTAGTAGTTTACTGGTGGCATTTTCAGGATCCTCTATGTATGGTATCATGTCATCTGCAAACAGTGACACTTTTACTTCTTCTTTTCCAATTTGTATTCCTTTTATTTCTTTTTCTTCTCTGATTGCCATGGCTAGGACTTCCAAAACTATGTTGAATAATAGTGGTGAGAGTGGATATCCTTGTTTTGTTCTTGATCTTAGAGGAAATGCTTTCAGTTTTTCACCATTGAGAATGATGTTTGCTGTGGCTTTGTCGTATATGGCCTTTATTATGTTGAGGTAGGTTCCCTCTATGCCCACTTTCTGGAGAGTTTTTATCATAAATGGGTGTTGAATTTTGTCAAAAGCTTTTTTTGCATCTACTGAGATCATCATATTGTTTTTATTCTTCAATTTGTTAATGTGGTGTATCACATTGATTGATCTGAGTATATTGAAGAATCCTTGCATCCCTGGGATAAATCCCGCTTGACCGTGGTGTATGATCCTTTTAATGTGTTGTTGGATTCTGTTTGATAGTATTTTGTTGAGGATTTTTGCATCTATATTCATCACTGATATTGTTCTGTAATTTTCTTTTTTTGTAGTATCTTTGTATGGTTTTGGTATCAGGATGATGGTGGCCTCATACAATGAGTTTGGGAGTGTTTCTTTCTCTGCAATTTTTTGGAAGAGTTTGAGAAGGATGGGTATTAGCTCTTCTCTAAATATTTGATAGAATTTGCCTGTGAAGCCATCTGGTCCTGGACTTTTGTTTGTTGGAAGATTTTTAATCGCAGTTTCAATTTCATTACTTGTGATTAGTCTGTGTATATTTTCTATTTCTTTGTGGTTCAGTCTTGGAAGGTTATACCTTTCTAAGAATTTGTCCATTTCTTCCAGGTTATCCATTTTATTGGCCTGGAGTTGCTTGTAGTAGTCTCTTAGGATGCTTTGTATTTCTGTGGTGTCTGTTGTAACTTCTCCTTTTTCATTTCTAATTTTATTGATTTCAGTCCTCTCCCTCTTTTTCTTGATGAGTATAACTAATGGTTTATCAATTTGTTTATCTTCTCAAAGAACCAGCTTTTAGTTTTATTGATCTTTGCTATTTTTTTCTTTGTTTCTATTTCATTTATTTCTCCTCTGATCTTCATGATTTCTTTCCTTCTGCTAACTTTGGGTTTTGTTTGTTCTTCTTTCTCTAGTTCCTTTAGGTGTAAGGTTAGATTGTTTACTTGAGATTTTTCTTGTTTCTTGAGGTAGGCTTATATAGCTATAAACTTTTCTCTTAGAACTGCTTTTCCTGCATCCCATAGGTTTTGGATCGTCGTGTTTTCATTGTCATTTGTCTCTAGGTATTTTTTGATTTCCTCTTTGATTTCTTCAGTGATCTCTTGGTTAGTTAGTAACGTATTGTTTAGCCTCCAGATGTTTGTGTTTTTTACATTTTTTCCCCCTGTAATTCATTTCTAATCTCACAGCGTTGTGGTCAGAAAAGATGCTTGATATGATTTCAATTTTCTTAATTTTACTGTGCCTTGATTTGTGACCCAAGATGTGAACTATTCTGGAGAATGTCCGTTGTGCACTTGAGAAGAAAGTGTAACCTGCTGTTTTTGGATGGAATGTCCTATAAATATCAATTAAATCTATCTGGTCTGTTTTGTCATTTAAAGCTTGTGTTTCCTTATTTATTTTCATTTTGGATGATCTGTCCATTGGTTAAAGTCCCCCACTATTATTTTGTTACTCTTTCCTGTTTTATAGCTGTTAGCAATTGCCTTATGTATTGAGGTGCTCCTGTGTTGGGTGCATAAATATTTACAATTGTTATATCTTCTTCTTGGATTGATCCCTTGACCATTATGTAGTGTCCTTCTTTGTCCTTTGTAATAGTCTTTATTTTAAAGTCTATTTTATCTGATATGAGTATTGCTACTCCAGCTTTCTTTTGATTTCCATTTACATGGAATATCTCTTTCCATCCCCTCACTTTCAGTCTGTATGTGTCCCTAGGTCTGAAGTGGGTCTCTTGTAGACAGTATATATATGGGTCTTATTTTTGCATCCATTCTGCAAGCCTGTGTCTTTTGGTTGCAGCATTTAATACAGTCACGTTTAGGTCATTATCGATATGTATGTTCCTATGACCATTTTCTTAATTGTTGTGGGGTTTTTTTTGTAGGTCCTTTTCTTCTCTTGTGTTTCCCACTTAGAGAAGTTCCTTTAGCATTTGTTGTAGAGCTGGTTTGGTGGTGCTGAATTCCCTTATCTTTTGCTTGTATGTAAAGCTTTTGATTTCTCCTTCAAATCTGAATGAGATCCTTGCTGGATAGAGTAATCTTGGTTGTAGGTTCTTTCCTTTCATCACTTTAAGTATATCATGCCACTCCCTTCTGGCTTGTAGAGTTTCTGCTGATAAATCAGCTGTTAACCTTATGGGAGTTCCCTTGTATGTTATTTGTTGTTTTTCCCTTGCTGCTTTCAATAATTTTTATTTGTCTTTAATTTTTGCCAATTTGATTACTTTGTGTCTCTGCATGTTTCTCCTTGGGTTTATCCTGTATGGGACTCGCTGCGCTTCCTGGACTTGGGTGCCTATTTCCTTTCCCTTGTTAGGGATGTTTTCAACTATAATCTCTTCAAATATTTTCTCGGGTCCTTTCTCTCTTCTCCTTCTGGGACCCCTATAATGCGAATGTTCTTGCGTTTACTGTTGTCCCAGAGGTCTTTTAGGCTGTCTTCATTTCTTTTCATTCTTTTTTCTTTATTCTGTTCCGCAGCAGTGAATTCCACCATTCTTTCTTCCAGGTCACTTATCCATTCTTCTGCCTCAGTTATTCTGCTCTTGATTCCTTCTAGTGTAGTTTTCATTTCAGTTATTGTATTGTTCATCTCAGTTTGTTTGTTCTTTATTCTTCTAGGTCTTTGTTAAACATTTCTTGCATCTTCTCTATCTTTGCCTCCATTCTTTTTCTGAGGTCCTGGATCATCTTCACTATCAATATTTTGAATTCTTTTTCTGGAAGGTTGCCTGCCTATCTCCACTTCATTTAGTTGTTTTTCTGGGGTTTTATCTTGTTTCTTCATCTGGTACATAACCCTCTGCCTTTTCACCTTGTCTGTCTTTCTGTGAATGTGTTTTTTTTTTTCCACAGGCGGCAGGAATGTAGTTCTTCTTGCTTCTGCTGTCTGCCTTCTGGTGGATGAGGCTGTCTTTAGGAGGTTTTGATTATTGATTCAACCTCCTTATTGGTCTGTTCAGATTTTCTATTTCTTCATGATTCAGTCTTGGAAAGTTTTATGTTTCTAAGAATTTATCTATTTCTCCTAGGTTTCCAATTTTTTGGCATATAATTTTTCATAGTAGTGTCTGAAAATTCTTTGTATTTCTGTGGTATCTATTTTGATGTCACCTCTTTCAATTCTGACTTTAGCTGAAAGTTTGTCCATTTGTTGTTTATCTTCTCAAAATGGCAGCTCTTGATTTCATTGATGTTTTCTATTGTCGTTTTAGTGTCTATTTCATTTTTCTACTCTGACCTTTGTTATTTTAATTCTTCTACTAACTTTGAGTCTCATTTGTTTTTTTTCTAGTTTCTTTAGTGTAAAGTTAGGTTGTTTATGTGAGATTTTTCTTGTTTCTTGACGTCAGCATTTATAGCTATGCACTTCCCTGTTAGAATTACTTTTGCTGCATCCCATAAGTTTTGGTATGCTGTATTTACATTTTCATTAGTCTTAAGATATTTTTTGTTTCCTCTTTGATTTCTTCTTTGACCCATTTGTTCAGTAGCATGTTGTTTTATTTCCACATATTGGTGCATTTTCCAGTTTTCTTCTTGTAATTGAATTCTAGTTTCCCACCATTGTGGTAGGAAAAGATGCTTGATATTATTTTAGTCTTCTTAACTTTGTTAAGACTTGTCTTCTGGCCTAATATCTATCCTGGAGAATACTCCATGTGCACTTGAGAAGATTGTGCATTCTGTTGCTTCTTGTATGAAATGTTCTGTATATATCTGTTAAGTCTCTCTGTTCTAACGTGTCATTTAAGGCCAGTGTTTCCTTATTGATTTTCTGTCTGGATGATCTATCCATTGATGTAAGTGGGGTATTAAAGTCCCTCATTGTTATTGTATTGCTGTCTTTTTCTCCCTGTAGGTCTGTTAATATTTGCTTTATATATTTAGGTGCTTCTATGTTGGGTGCATAAATATTTACAAATATTTTCTTATTTGTTTAACACCTTTATGTGATGCCCTTCTTTGTCTCTTATTAATATCTTTGTTTTAAAGTTCATTTTGTCTGATGTAAGTATAGCTACCCCAGCTTTCTTTTTGTTTCCCTTTGCAGGGAATATTTTTCTCTATCCCCGCTCTTTCAGTCTCTGTGTCCTTGTATCTGAAGTGAGTCTCCTGTAGGCAACATATAGATGGGTGGGTTTTTTTAATCCACTCTGTATCTTTCAGTGGGAAAATTTAGCCCATTGACATTTAAAGTAATTGTTGATAGGTGTGGACTTACTTCCATTTTGTTAATTGTTTTCTGGCTGTTTTGCAGGTCCTGTATTCCTTTCTTCTTCTCTTGTTCTCTTCTTTTGTGGTTTGATGACATACTTTAGTGGTATGCTTAGATTCCTTTATGTTTTGTGTATCTACTAGAGGTGTTTTTCTTTGTGGTTACCTTTAAGCTTACATATAAGAACTTATTTATAACAGTCTGTGTTAAGCCAGTAACAACTTAAATTTAAATAGGTTCTAAAGCTCTACAGTTTTGCTCTCCCCACCCCCACGTTTTATGTTTTTGATGTCACATTTACATCTTTTTATCCTGTGTATTCTTCAACTAATTATTATAATTATAGTTACTTTTATTAGTTTTGTGTTTTAATCTCCATACTAGCTCTATAAGTGATTAATCTACCACCTTTACATTAGATTATTGTGAATTTTACCTTTACCAGTGATACTTATTCTTTAATATGTTCTCTGTTACTGATTAGCACCTTCTTGTTTCAGCTTAAAGAAGTCCCTTTAACATTTCTTATAAGGCCAGTTTAGTGGTGAACTCCTTTATAGCTTTTGCTTTTCTGGAAAAACTCTTTATCTCTCCTTCAATTCTGAATGATAACTTTGCCAGATTGAGTATTCTTGGTTGACAGTTTTTCCTCTAAGCACTTTGAATACATTGTGCCACTCCCTTCTGGCCTGCAAAGTTTCTGCTGAAAAATCTGTTGGTTTTATGAGGATTCCCTTATATGGAATAGGTTGGGGTTTTTTCTTGCTGCTTTTAAGATTTTCTCCTTGTCTTTATCTTTTGACACATTAATTATAATGTGTCTTGGTGTGGATCTCTCTGGGTTCATCTTATTTGGAACTCTCTGGATTTCCTGGATCTGGATATCAGTCCCTCCCCAGGTTGGGGAACTTTTCAGCCATTATTTTCTTTCAATAAACTTTCTGTCCCTTTCTCTCTTACTTTCCTGGGACCCCTATAATGCAAATGTTGGTCTGCTTGATGTTGTCTTATAAGTCCCTCAAAGTATCTTCACTTTTTTTTCCACTCTGTTTCCTTTTTGCTGCTTTGATTGGGAGAGTTCCACTGTCCTGTCCTTGAGTTCACTGATCCTTTCTCCTGCTTTATCTAGTCTACTGTTGAGCCCCTTTAGTGTATTTTTCAGTTATTGTATTCTTCAGCTCTGTGACTTCTTTTGATACTTTCTTATATTTTCCCTTTGTTGAAGTTCTGACTGTATTCATCCATTCTTCTCCCAAATTCAGTGAGAATCTTTATGACAGTTATTTTGAACTCTTTATCAGGTAAATTATCTTTGTTTCATTAAAGTCTTTTTCTGATGTTTATCTTGTTCTTTCCTGTGGATCATACTTCTCTGTTTCTTCATTTTCCTTCATTCTCTGCATTGGTTTCTATGCATTAGATGAAACAGCCACCTTGCCCAGACCTGAAGGAGTGAGTCTATGTAGGATATGAACCTTATTGTTCAATCCTGCCCTAGCTCTTGGTTGTCTCTCAAACTTTTTTGATTGTTAAGTAGTCTATTTTGTTTTTAATGGATGCTAGTAGCTGAGAGTATGCCAAGACCTGTCAGTGTAGGAGAGGATCTCGGTCAGCACCTAGACTAAACCTGATTGGAAGCTAAACCCTCAGGTAACAGCTTTCAAAGTATGCAAATATATACAGTTCTCTGGGACCACAAACATAAGTCCCACTGGCAGCTAGAGCCAGGTGATCTGGAGGTGTCCCCTGGGCAGCATCACAAAATTGGTGCCTCAGAAAAGTGGACAGCCTCCGTTCCGGAAGATCCCAGAGACCTGGAATGAGGCAAAGGGAGAGTGCAAAGATGGTGTCCCCTGGCCTCCATTCCCGAGAGTGCCTTTGTAGGCCTCTAAAAGCGTGCCAAACCCTAAGCCTGCCCCTCAGGCCCAAGCTCCTGGACAAGCAAGTAGGCCTCTCTCTCAGAAAGATCTGCTATCTGCACAGTTCTCTGGGGATGGCAGCCAGCCAAGAACTACCTTTGCATTTGTTACAGTCCCATGGGACCTAGGAACACAAGCCCCCCTGGCCTCCAGAGCCAGGCAATCAAGTGCATCCATCCCCTGGCGGTGTGGGGCGGGGGGCAGCCACAGAAAACAGGGCACCAGACACATATACAAGTCCACTCCAGGATACACTGGTGCTCTGGAGTGTGGCAGAGGGAGAACATGAAGATAGCACCCACCCCCCAGGTCTCTGGAAAGGATTGTGGTCAGCCCTTAGATGTGTGTCTAATTAGAAGCCTGTCTCTCAGGCCTAGCTGATAAGATAATAGGCCTCTTTCACAGAAAGGCTGAGCTCCTGGGTCTGTTGCCTCTTGCTGTGTCCTGGGGAGTGGTAGCTGGTTGAGAGCTCTTTCTCTGTTGGTTACAGTCCTATGGAACTTGTGAGCATATACCCTGCTGACCAGAGCCAGTCATTCTAAAGGTCTCCCCTGGCAGCAGCCACAAAAATTGGGGCACCAGAGGTGGGCATAGGCTCCTTTCTGGGAGATACTGGTGAGCTGGAGTGAGGGAGAGCACAAAGATGGTGCCCGCCAGCCTCTGTCCCTAGAGGGTACCCCAGTAGGCCCTTAGACATGTGTTAGATTAGATTCCTTTTGCTCATACCAAACTTTAAGATTAGCAAATGAGCCTCTTTCACATAAAGTCTGGGTGCCTCTCAATTGACTGCCTCTGAGCTGGTCCTTGGGGTGGGGTGAGTCTGAAGATGAGTGCCCTTTAAGAGCCATTTCTCAGTTGGCTATGGCCTTGGGGGTCTCATGGACATGGCCCCATTGGTTTTCAAAGCTTAGAGGGCTCACCTCTCAGGTGCAAGTCTTAAAAGTCGGGTGCCTGATGTGGGGTTCAAACCTTTCACTCCTCAGGGAGAAGCTACGGGTTTTGAGTTCCCTTCTGATTGTGTGTCACTGCAGCAGGTTGGGGGCAGGAGCGGGTTGCAGAGTTTATGGCGAGATTGTGTCAGCCTCTCCTACCTGCCTCAGTGTTGGTTTTTTTCTCATTTGCCCGATGTGTAGGAGTCACTCAGCCAGTTTTGTGGTGTCTTTTTTCCCAGAGGAAATTGTTGTGTAATTGGCTGTAGATTCAGTGTGTCTATGGGAAGAGGTGAGTTTAGGATCTTCCCGTGTCACCATCGTGAACCAGTACCACTCATCACCTTTTCTCTGATTAGTAATTGTATAGTATATTTCTTCCCTATACCTTCACTTTCAATACTTTTCAGCTTTTTGGAATCTTAGTTTTAAGATATATCGCTTATGAACAGTTCATAGTTTTTCTATCCAGTTGATAATCTTTGTCTTTTACATGGCCTGTTTTGTACATTTAATATAACTTCAGTGTAATTTCTGGGCTGGGCCAGGAGCAGTAATAGGGTTTTCACCAGGTAAAGAATGGGTGGGAAGCATCCCAGGCAGAGGAAGTAATATAACAAAGCAACAGAAATAAATAAATCAACTGCATAGGGAAAGCTGAGTAAATCTGCTGGGGCAGAAAAGAGTAGCAGAAGATTAGGCAGCAGAGGAGACCGTGGCCTTGTCATCATGGTGAAGAGATAGCTTTTGGCCTTCCCTCCTTGCATAGTGTGGAGCACATGCTAGAAGTGATCGAGTTCTTCCAAAACTGTGCCTGGCACTTATGTAGAGTAAAATGAAAATGTAAGATGTGGTTCTTGCAATTAATAACCAACTAATTCCATTTAAAAGGTAAGATAATACAATTAAGAGTCCATAAAAATGCAAAATAAGGAGATAAATAATAAAATAAAGTTAAAAATAAAGGAGATACCTGAGAAGGATTGCATCTTTCTTGTTTCTGCAGAGCCTCCTAGCGTTCTTGGCACTGAGTAGGTATTGCATTGGCCAAAAAGTTCATTCCAGTTTTTCTGTGACATCTGAGGGGAAAACCTGAATGAATTTTTGGCCAGCCCAATAATACTCAGTGCTGGGAGGAGTGAGAAGCCAGGCTGACTGGAATGTGTTGGGGAAGAATAGCAGATAGAGTAAATTCTATTCTGTGGAGAGTGAAGATTGCCAGGATGAGAGGCTGGGAAGGTTTGGAGCAAGAACAGAGGAAAAATAATATCAGCTTGCCTGATGCCCTTGTGAATGTGATTCTTGCCTTATTTATTTATTTATTTTTAATTAGCCAGGGTTACAAATTGTGGGCTGGGTCTGTGGTAATGGAATAGAATGGGCAAGACCTATGGCAATACCATAACAAAGCCTCGATATTGTCTACACAGCCCGGCCAGCTCAGCCTTGGCTGAGTTGGGTTCTGACTGCCTTGAAAAGCCATGCTGCTTTTCTGACCCTCTCTTGCTCAGCTGCTTTCTCTACAGCTCTGGGAATGCACAGGATCGCCCTTCAGAATGAATTTCCTTAAACAAACCTGGACTATGTCGCAATTGTTATTAGTTCTCACTGTCTGTAAGGCAGATAATTGCCTTGACTGAAAATGCCTCTTTCAGCTCCTGCCAGAGTTTATATTAAAAGATTTAGGTAGAGTGATGATAGTGTAACAAAATGTGGAAACAGAATTTATTACAGATATAACTTATTTAAAACACCCCAGTTGTTATTTTTCTGTGTTCATATATATATAGAGAGAGAGAGAGGTTTTTTTTCCTTTTTGGAATTTTAATTTTTGAATTTAGAAGTTTAGGAAAATATATTTGATTTTCAGAAAATGGACAGCTCTTTATGATGATACATATTTTTAAAGCCCAATTTTCTCTTAGATTGTTTTAAATCTAGATTTTTCTTGATTTTTTTAAAAGATAACTTTTTAAGATTTTTTTTCTAATCTATATTTTTCAATTCTGTGGATTTTTGGTCCTCAGGTAATTTGAATTCAAGGAGAATTTTCATAATGAATCTACTGACTTTATACAATGAGGAAAGGCCCCTTTGCTTTCTAAATAATGAGTACTTCTGGGATTACACTGATACTTAGATTCTCTATAGCAGGGGTCCCCAACCCCCAGGCCACAGACCAGTACCAGTTCGTAGCCTGTTAGGAACTGGGCCGCACAGTGGGAGGTGAGCGGCGGGCGAGTGACTGAAGCTTCATCTGTATTTACAGCCGCTCCCTATTGCTTGCATTACCACCTGAGCTCCGCCACCTGTCAGGTCAGCAGCGGCATTCGATTCTCATAGGAGCTCAAACCCTCCTGTGAACTGTGCACGCGAGGGATCTAGGTTGTGCACTCCTTATGAGACTCTAATGCCTGATGATCTGGCTGGGGAGTGGCTGCAGATACAGATTATCATTAGCAGAGAAGTTTGACTGCACAGAGATCATAATAAATCATTTGCTTGCAGACTCATATCAAAACCCTATCAGCAGACTTCCCTGGTGGTGCAGTGGTTAAGAATCTGCCTGCCAAAGCAGGGGACATGAGTTTGATCCCTGGTCCAGGAAGTTCCCACATGCCGTGGAGCAACTGAGCCCCTGCACCACAACTACTGAAGCCCACGCACCTAGAGCCCGTGCTCTGTAACAAAGAGAGGCTACCACAATGAGAAGCCCGCACACCACAACAAAAAGTAGCCCCCGCTTGCCGCAACTAGAGAAAGCCCACGCACAGCCATGAGGACCCAATGCAGCCAAAAAATAAATAAATAAATAAAATTTTAAAAAGCCCTATCAGTGAGTGGCAAGTGAAAACAAGCTCAGGGCTCCCACAGATTCTGCGTTATGGTGAGTTGTATAATTATTTCATTATATATTACAATGTAGTAATAGAAATAAAGTGCACAATAAATGAAATGTGCTTGAATCATCACGAAACTATCCCCACCCCAATCCATGGAAAAGTTGTCTTCCATGAAACCGGTCCCTGGTGTCAAAAAGGTTGGGGACCGATGCTCTATGGGAAAGAGGTTCTCAAGGTTCTCAGTGTTTAAAAATATTCCAAGAGACACACACAAGACTAGTACTAGCTGCAGACTGTACTTAGAATCATAGAACCCTCAAAATGACTCTGTGGCACCAGAAATTTATGATCCATGATCTTAAATAGTTCTGTATTTTTGACAACTATAATAGGAAATGAAAAACTACTACTGTCCCATTTTAAAATAACTGAGATTTTTTTTTTTAAATGAATGTGAATTTTCAACTCTGGTTTAAGTGTGTATCTGATATCCCAAAGAAAACAAATTGCCACTCTTAACTTTGAAATATTTAGGTTAAAGGACAAAAATGGCACTTAGATAGTTTGGGGCTCAAGGTTATAGGAGTAAAGAAAGTTATTTCAACACAACATAGTTATACAAAGATACTTGGAATAAATCCAGACTTTGAAGAGGATGAGTACTTTTACTTGGTACTAGGAACAAACAGGCTGCTTCATAGTGTCCTTGGTCTTGCTGTAATAAGAAGGTGGCCGGCTGATGTTAATAGAAAAAGGCCTGGAACATCACTTTTTTCTTCTCAGATATTTATATAAATGAACTGAAAATACCTTTAAGAGCATCCTCTTCGATGTGCTGTTATTCAGATGGCAGTGGTGATAATCATGGAAGTAGATCTGACTGACTACTACTCAGCCTCCTATAAGGGAACTGTGTAGTGCAGCTCCGTAGGAGAGGTATATTCTGTAAAACAAATGCTGAGATACAGAGTAACCATTCATTGAGCAGGTCCTCCATAGGAGGCACTGTGCTAAGTGCTCAATACAAATTGTCAGTTATTTCTCCCAAACCCCTGTGATATCTCAGGAAGGAGACTGAATCTCAGAGATGTTAAGTAACTTGTCTAAGGTAACCCAGCAAGTAAGTGGCTGAGCTGATCCAGAGCTTGAGCTCGTTCCCACCATGCCTGAAAAATATCACCAGCACTTGGTAAAGAGAAGAGCTCAGTACATGGAAGTGCGAATTCTGTCATAGAAAAATTGTGCTCCAGGGATAGTTCTCTTATTACAGAACAGGAACGGAGTGCTGTTTGGACTGTCTTGAGTATTTTTGCAGCAGTCACAAAACATCAACTCATCCCTATTTGTACTTTCTCTGTCTTGTCCCTTTTGTGCCTGAACATGGCAGTTGCTGGGACGGAGGGTGCATGGGTGCTCTTACTACAGCCCTTCACTTTGTTTTCCTGTGATTATGTTAGTTGAAACCAAGAGTTAGGGTCAAGAAATTTTTATAGCTCTAAAATCTATAGATGATCTTAGGTTTCATTTAAGAAGCTTTGAGAGTAGTTTGACAAGTACCGAATGACTTAATTCATCTCACAGTGATTAGTTTCAAGGATCTGTGAAAGGAACAAGCTCAGCACAGCCACTGGCGAGTGCTGTGGCACAGCTGCCTGAAGACGCGCTTTGTTAGCAGTGAAAGAACTGTGGTCCTGAGTGCATTAGTTTGCTAGGGCTGCCACACAAAGGACCACTAACTAGGTAGTATAAACAGCAGAGATGTATCGTCAGATTGTCGACAGGGTTGCTGCCCCCTGAGAGAGGATCTGTCCTGTGCCTCTCGCCTAGTTTCTGGTGTTTTGCTGGCAATCTTTGGCTTTCCTTGACCTGTTGGAAGCATCACCGTGATCTGTGCCTTCATCTTCACATGGTGTTCCTCCTGTATGTCTGTCTGCCTCCAAATTTCCCATTTTATAAGGACACCAGGTATTTAAGGCTCATCTTCATAACCTCATTTTTTCATTATAATCCTCTGTAAGGATCCTGTCTCCAAAAAAGGTCACATCCTAAACTACTGGGGGTTAGGGCTTCAACATATGAATTTTAGTTAACTTATTTAGTTAACTAAGTAAGTGTTAACAACTGTGTGCCACATACACCCCCTTCCCGCAGCTCCACTTACATTAGCTGAGGTGTTATCGACAGTACGTAGGTCCAGTTTATTGAATGAGTTGTATTTAGTAAGGTGTCTCTCCTTTTCAGAATAATACCAAAATAAATAAAAGTCTACAATGATTGGAATTTCTCCCTCTGCCAGCCTGGGCCTGCTTCGCGTTTGGAACCGACAGTGGGGAATTTGACACTGTCGGCTTCCTTCCTTGCTCTGCCTTTCTCCCCCTCACTTCTCCTGGTTTTTACCCTTCCAGGATCAGGCCTAAAGGGGATTAAGGGGAAAAGCCAGTTGGGATGTTTTCATCTGGCGAAGGTGCCCCCTAGGTGGTGGATGTGGTTCTCTTTGGTAGATTCCGGGGAGACCCTGCAGCTGGGGCTTCCCCCTTCAGCTCCCCTGGTGCAGTAGGGCCTCCCCTCCAGCTGACCCTCTCACTACACACCCTTGGCCCGTAGCTTTTGGTGTTCCACTTCTCTGCTGGTTATCTTCATCCCTCTGCGCAGAACTCTCTGGGGAGGCTATCTTTTAAGGCAGCCCCATGCTGGCTATGTTCCATGGGGCCTGGTTTGGTTCTCGGGAAACACGCACCTTTGCTGTCAGTGGAAATAAGAGTCTACTCCCAGCGCAGCCTTTTAAACTCTGCTGACAGGTAGAGACAGCTCAGCCATAGCCTCTCGCCTTTAGAGTTACTTTTCAGGCTTGAGTCAAATCTTAGTCTTCGTCGCTTCAAGTCCAGGAGATACTGGGCCTGCTCTTCAGGTGATTCCCTCGGCTTAGTTTGAGGTGAGGGGCTGCGTTCTCCTCTTTTCCTCCGTGGGCAGAGGTGGTGGTGGACACAGAGCACACTTGACACTCTCCAGTAACGTACCCTCTTTGGGCCTTTATAACTTGTTTTGTTTTGATTTGATGTTTTTGTACTGTTTTTGATTGAGATACAATTGACATATAACATTATATTAGTTTTAGGTGTACAACATAATGATTTATATATTGCAAAATGATCACCAAAATAAGTAACATCTATCATAATATATAATAATGTATATAACACAGAACACCTATTTCATCATATTTAGTTATAAAATTTTATTTCTTGTGATGAGAACTTTCAAGATCTTTTCTCTTAAAAACTTTCAAATATACAATATAGTATTATTAACTGTAGTCACCGTGTGCTGTACATTACCTCTCCATGACTTATTTATTTTATAACTAGAAGTTTGTACCTTTTGACCACCTTCACTCATGTCACCCACCCTCCACGCCTTTACAACTTCTGCTTCTCAGAGGCAGGGGGAGACTGACTGGCTAAAACAGCAAAGTCAGATAGGGCTAAACCCTTTCCAAGCCCTGCATGGATGCTCTGTTCTTCTGACATCTCTGCAGGTACTCACTGAGCCACGCCCTGGAGGGCACTGGTCAGTAGCTGAACAGTTAAGGGAGAAGGAAGACACACAGACGTCCATGGTGGGATGGTCTCATTTGCAGAGGAACACAAATGACCGTTTACTTATGTTACAGACAAGGGGGTTGAGTCATGGAGTGTGAGTTCTGACCTTGAAGAGAGCATCCTTGCATTGCAGTTATCACATTTAAACATCATGAAATACACCTTAACATAAAAATTATTGGCCTGTTTTGTCAATTTATAGAAAATTTTAGCTGCTTAGTGGTTTCTGTAACACATTTGGATTTTCTTAGTGAATAACTAACCTGTTACAGCTCCCTGTTTCTGCCCATGTTACTTCATACAGTATCTCTGAAGAATATCTTATTATGGCAGGGAGAAGAGAGTAGGCTGTGTGTGTGTGTGTGGAATCCAAAAGCAGAATTGTGTTCATTGTTTTACTCTGCAAAGATCATCTGTTCTAAAGATATGATATAAATGATGGTTCTTTGCTATATTTAATTTCATTATAATAGAATTCATTCTCTACATTAAAATAATAGGTGATTATTTCAATGCTAAATTATATGTCTATAGAGCATTCAGAATTGAATAATAAAAGATTAGTTAAAGTTCATAGCATTCTACTTGAATAATTATGATTTATTCACCTATATAATACAAAAGTACTGATTCCTTTGGTCTTTTTTTAAAAATTAGGTAATACTCAGTGGAAGAGATCACACAGTAAAGACCCAAAGTTCACAAAATGTGATAGGAATTTAAAGAGTAAAAGCAGACGGGCAGATAAGCACTATTAAAACCAGCCTGTAAAATTGAAAATAAATATTTGAATTCTTTGAATAAAAAGTCCAGAATAATTGTGAAAGGGTGATAATGCATGAAGTAATCACTTCTGGTATGTGACAGCAGCAGTGGGACAGAGAACCTGAAGGCCTTGTGCTGCTGTCACTGGGGGAAAGGAGAAGGCAAGCCCGGTGGGTAATTCTTTCCACTTTAGTTCTTGGCCATAAAGAGTAAAATGGGAGTATATAGGCAACATAACAAACCACTAAGCCTGCAAGTAAACTTTGAGACTAGGAAACAAACACAGAAATAAATTACATCCTATTAATAGGGCAAAGAGATTTTTCATTCCTTAGATAGTATATACTAAATTATAATAACTAAAGTATCTTTAGTTGTAAACATCAGGTTGTGATGTTACAATGAAGATAGAGTATGAAAGAATATTGTTAAGACAGAAAGGTTTGCTTTTGGGCATTTTGTACATATATAGATATTTAGTATTTATTTTTGGTCATAGCACTTATTTATTTATTTATTTCCAATTGTTTATTTTAAATTAACACCAATGATTCTCCTTTACAAAATTGGCTTTTGCATTTTTAAAGGTTTCAGAAATAATTTTAGAAATACCTTCCCAATGACAGAAAATTATCACCAGTATGAGATTTCCAATTAGCCACGTTCTGTGATGTTGTTTCACTTCCTAGTACACCATGGGGAAGCTGGTTTTACTCTTAGGAAGAGTATCTCACTCATGCTCACATCCTACTGGGGGGTTAGAAGCATGCAGCTACTGTTTGTCCTCAAAGCTTTTTGGAAGAATGTGGCAGAGAAACCTTAAACTTTAAAAACCCTTTTTATATCCATTGGTTTAATAATCCATTCAACTAATATTTGTGACATGAAGCATGGAATATTCAGACACAGAGATGGTTAAGACACTGTCCCTGTATCGAAAGAACTCAGTCTTCTGGGTTGAGCTTCTTTTTTCCCATATGTTCACAAAAATTTCTTACTTTACGTAAATCCAGGCTTGGTTCCTGTTGAATATTTTACTCTAAGTTTTATGGCTTCTTGCTGTGTAGTGCAAAGTATTAATAAGCTAAGTATCTTTCATGATGCTGTGTTTGTTAGACCTTTTTCTTTATGTATGACCACGAAAGTCAGTGAAGTGGGAGCTTAATTATCTAAGTCATAGCTCTGGCTTTAATGTTTCTTCATATTCTTGCAGCCCCACAGGTGCTTTTCAGCCATACAAATGAATCTTCCAACTTCAGTGTGAAACCATCAAAAACTCCAGTTTCCCCAGTCTCAAAGATGACAGCTACCACCTCAAAACCCATAGCAAAACCGTCAACAACTGCAGCTGCCTCAGTCTCAAATAATGGGACAGCCACTACCTTGAAAACCATAGCAAAACCATCAACAATTCTAGTTGCTTCAGTCTCAAATAACGGGACAGCCACCACCTCAAAACGCATAGCAACATCTAAAATGATAACACCAGAGGTCTCAAAAAATATGACTTCCACCACCTTAAGGTCTACACTCAAAATAACAAGTGTTTCACAAAATACATCCCAGATATCAACATCCACAATGACCACAACCCACAATAGTTCGGTGACGTCTGTTTCTTCATCAGTAACAAGTATGTATAAAAATGGACCTATTTTTCCTATGCTGAAAAAATAGTTGTTAAAATGCCACATTTACATCATTCCATTCTGTAAAAATGTAGAAATTTAGACAATTATTTCTCATTTCCTAAATAAATTAGTTGTAGAGATCAGGAAGAGTCAGTTGACTTGGTAACTATCTTGTCCCTTTAAAAAAATTAGCTTCCAACTTAACCACGCCAAATAATGACTGTATGAGATCTATCTGTAAATAAATAATTTATCCTAACATGGGATTTTATTTTGCATGGTTTGAAAACTTGTCATACCTTTAACTCTTTGAACCTCATTCTAGAAATGAATTAGGCAGGCTCAGTCTCCATGATTTCTAAACCTAAATCATGGAGAACTTTGGTTTTAATTTACTTGTGCCATAAAAATATCTTTTAATGGTATTATATATAGTCACATATGTAGTATTAGTCTCAGCACTCTTTATTTTTTTGCATTTGTTTAAAATATAATGCCTGTGAAACCATGAATTCAAAAACCTTAAGATTCTCTTTTAAGTTATCCAAAGTTGAAGTTCTGTTTAAAAGCTAGTGATTACATTTATCAGAACAAATAGCAGACTTCATGGTTTCTTTTGTGTGTTTTTATATACTTCTATTCCAAAAAGTTTATTTTTTTATTACTACAATTTATGTATTGAAATCAACTTTAATGTCTCAGGGGCTCTTGACTCCATAAAATTAAAATAGTTAAAATTCCCAATTTATTCAAAAGGAGAAATTTCAATTAGAAACATTTACTCAAATTGGATCCAGTTTCAAGATTTCAGCTGTTACCCAGACCTGTTTTGTTTAAGGCATGAACTCTTAAGAAAATTCATAAAAGAATTAACCAAGTCTTGCTGCCTCTGAGGTTTTGGTAGACCATCCAAGCCCAGTCTCACCTTAAGACCTTGGGGTTGTAGGCACTGGGGATTTAAGGGATGTGTTGGATCAAGTGAAGAAAACTAGAACCAGGCAGTCACTAGACAAAAAATCCGCTGGAGAGCACCTTGATGTGTTTATGATTCCCCCTTGTCCCCAGATCAGCATTCTTACATAGAAATTCGGAATGTTTTAGCTTATTACAATATGTTTAAAAAGCACTAAAGCCTTATTTTTTTGTTTCCTTTTGTTTTCTTCTAGTCACAGCAACTATTATTTCTAAGGAAAATAAAGGATCAAAATTTGATACTGGCAGCTTTGTTGGTGGTATTGTATTAACACTGGGAGTTTTATCTTTTCTTTACATTGGATGCAAAATGTATTATTCAAGAAGAGGCATTCGGTATAGAACCATGTAAGTTTTGATTGGCCAGGACTTTTTTATTATTATTCTGTATTTAAATATCATGACAAAATATCAGAGTAGAGCGAGTGTTCATCTCGGATTAATAATTTATAGATTTATGAGTTATATTCCCATTAATCCTCAATGCCAAAAGCAAATTGTTTATGTACAAGCTTGTGATTATAATTATTTGCAAATGCAAATGGATATACCTATAAAAATGATTGTATTTTATTAGTGTCATACTTTTTTTTTTTTTTTAACCAGAGACCCAAGCTTAGCCAGTCCTTTTTACTTGCTTATACCTCTAATTGCAAGAAATACCATTATCAGGTCTCCTGAGGCTGTTGACCTAGTGTTACTGACAAACACAAGACATACTAAAATAACATCCTTGATAAAAACGTGATTTTTGCTTTCTGTGACAAAGAAAATAAAGAAATTCTTCTGACAGCCTCATTTTCCCTGATACTGAGTTGTTAGTATAATATACATTATCAGTTAATCTGTAGCAGAACTGTCTTTTCAGGTGAGCTTTATCAACAAGTCCCCAACAGCGAACTATGTCATTCTGTAGATCTGATGGTTTTTGGAGGTATCATCTCCCAATTTTTGTTATTCCAACAAAGTCCTTTCAGTTTTTTCTTTTGAGCCTTATATGTACAAGAGCAAATCCATTCTTTTGATTGTTAATGTATGTATAAAATAAATACCATAGAATAGATGACCATTATCCAAGATATGTTTAAGTTGTCGTATGCATATGTGTCCCACACAGAGTTCCATGTCAGAAACACTTGGGAACTACTAATTGAGCAAAGTAAAATAGAATAGGTTACTTTAATATAAGAATACTGTAAGCCTTTGATATGTTGATGTACATTATGAATTTTTAGGAGGAGAATATAGTATGAAAATATGTCTCAAATTTTTCATTGAACTAAGAAAACCAGACTTTAAAAAAAGTATATTTAAATTGGAAGTTACCTTCCGCATACAGTATCCATCATATCGAACTTACTTTAAAAGTGGTGTTTTGTCAGATTAAAAGCACATTCAGAAACATTCTTTTCTCTTTTAGATCAACCCGTAAAAGAAAAAAATACATGAAGGAAACTGACTAAACAGAGTTGACTCGAAAAATGCTTTAAAATTTGAAATATTTTTTAAAACCACTGTGTTTCTAGAAATACTTACCATCTGTTTTCTTGGTAAATTTCACCAGTTAAACAGAAGGCACATTGATTATAGTAAATTTAATGCAACTCCTTTTTTATAATATCAATATTTATTGATACACTTGAGGCTATAAAATATTGAAGGAATTAAATTTAAATGTGCTGTTTTCATTTTAAAGTGCCTTAACTACAAAGTATATAATTTTAGCTTTATGGACTTTTTCCTCACGTATACATGACCACATAATGCTGCATGCCCTGTGGAGGACATCAGAGTCCAGAATCCCCGTAACTGTAAGGACAGAGCTGTGTGGCATGTAAGGAAGGCATTGTGACTCTAACAGGAGTCTTATTCATATCAGAACCAGTAGATGGTGAAAACACCATATTTAGTTGAGTCTAAGTACACATTTTTGTTTTTGTGTATTTCCACATTTTAATACCTCTGAAATGGATGTATCTTACAGTCTATGGGATGAGAAAGCATTGTGTTGTAGTTTAATAGGCCATGTTTTTCTTAGTGCTACATTTTTTAAAGAGTACATTTTAAAGCTAGTAGTTCCTTTGAAGTTATAAATAATGACATTCCATAAGTAAGGACTTAATACTTGTCCCATTAAGGAACCTGAGACCTTCTATATCTAGTAATTATTAGCATTTCTAGTTTTCATTTATTGGATAATAACACTGATTAAAACACTGATTATAGTGTTAGCTCCTGTGTTTCTTAGAGTTGCATGGAGAGACAGTGGAGTGAAGTGGTAAGAGATGGGGTTTGGGGCAGACAGACTTAATTTTGATTCTGGTTCTACTGTTGACTAGCAGGGTGCCTACCCATGTTTATATAAATGATATAGTACAGTGTACAGTGGTCAAGACAAGAGTTCACATGCTTGCTTAGCTTCTGATCTGCGAAATGGAACTGATTGATTAAATAAATAAATAACATTATATATATATATATATATATATTTTTTTTTTTTTTTTTAAATGCCCTCTCTCTGCTTAGGGGTACTGTGATGATTAAATGAGATATGGATGTAAAGTCTGTAGCATAACACCTGGCACATAGAAGATGCTCAAGAAATGATCGTTGTTTTGGTTGTTTTCTTTTTTAAAGAGGGTTATAATATCTAATTGATGAAAAGTCACACAGCCACTGCAGAGATTTGAGCATAGGTCCATTTCGCAACCTGAATACAGTGCTTGAATCCTTAACCAATACAGTATACCAGGTACTTTTTCTTAAGAAACTTTACACAAAGCAATGACAGTATTGATTCTGAAGCTTGAAATTTATTTATTACTTAAAAATATGAACTATAAATAGTTTGATACAAATACAAAACATAAAGTAATTTTAACTTTTGATATATTACAGCGATGAACATGATGCCATCATTTAAGGGACTCCAAGGATCAATGGAAAGAAGATTGATACAACCCTATCAATTAATTTTGATTTATTATTACTTTAGAACAGTATTCTCTTCTTGAAAATAGCATAAACAGGTCATGAATATAATATACAATGTATTATATAAATATGTAAAGATTCCTCATGATTGCTAAAGGTAAAAAGGGTTTGATTTGGCTTTTTTAATGAATATATGTAGCATACAGTTAATGCAATGGTTAGAAAATATATAGTAAGACAAGTCTTGTCCCATTTTTTTTGTGTCATTGGTCACATAGGGCCAGTAATTGGAAAACATCATCAGTGAAGGGTATGATGCCATGTGTTCATACAAATAAGGAGCTTGTCTCAGCACTCAGGATTTTGATGTCTTTGTTGGTCACATAAAGAACCTCAGTGCTGTTAAGAGCTGGATATATCCTAATTACCATTGCCACATAGCAGAAATTATATGAATAAGCCAAATCTTAAGCATAATTTTAGTTAAAGTGTCTCTTCAGAAAGCATCCATATTTCATATGTTTAAAGCTTAGTTATTTGGTTTAGAAACAAAATGCATGCCCTCCCCCACCAAAAAAAAAAGAAGTCAAATAAAACTAGAAACAATATGTGGGCTTATCCCTGTTAGAGAGCCATTGGAGAGCCTGTCTTTTTAATAACATCTTTGGCGCTTTCAATGGCAGTTGATGTAATTGCCTTTTTTTCCTCTGTAATTTCAGTAAATTGCAATGTTTAACATAATAATGTTTTAAAGACTTAGCTATTAGTGTTAAATAATAAGTTAGATTATTTGCTACTGTGAGAATACTGTCACCACTGGAAATTGCTTTACTTCATGTTCAGCTGTTAATTTTATATTTAGTGAATATTTTTAACAGATGTGGAACTGCTTTCAATATCTAGAAATGGTTAACGTAATGTAAACACACCTAGCCTTAAAAAAAGAAGACTCTTATATGATTTCCAAAGCAACATTTAGAACTGTCTTTAGTCCAAACGATAGATGAATGCTGTTTATCAGGCCAGGGATCGTGGGGCTCCCCTCAGGCTACTAAACCTATAGGATGAGAATGCCGCATTTTCGTGCATTGTCAACGTTACTCAAAGATTTGAGGAAACAGCATTTTTATACTAAGACACCAATGTACTTTGGAATAAATTCCTGCGGAGTTTTTAAGACAGAAAAGTTCCTGCTTCCTTATTTGGGTCCTCTTCCTCCCATGCTGACGAGGGGAGGCACGTTCAGATGTACCATGTTAATGGAGAGGAAGCACGCAATATTGAGGGACACCATTATCAGCCAGCATATTTTGGAGTGTTTTCAGCTTTACAGTTTATATTCCAGCACTCAAAACTCAGGGTCACGTTTTGACAAAAGAGGTATTTAGTCATACTGTGTACTAAGATATTGTTTCTTCTATCTTAGATTGTCACAGTAAATCACACCAATGTCTGACAGTCCAAAAATGAGCTAAGAAGTCCTAAAAAATATGTACCTACATTTAATAGGAATTAAATGTAACTTTTGTGATCAGCTTTTGGTTTGCAGAGAATCAAGAATTCTGATATAAAAGGATCATTTCTACTCACTGTGCATTATAGCCAATTGATGTGATGAAAATGAATAATAAAGATTATCCAGAATATGGATATGACAGGATGGATGGATGTGACCCGTGGCATGTGGAAGAAATATTATGAAACACATGTGTTTGCATTAGTTTGGAAAAAGAGATGTGGGCTGATAAGTTGTATGTTACTAACTTAACCATAACTGGTCTTTTAAACACTGCTTCATTTCTTTGAAAAATATACTAAAGATAAGTTTTATAGTAATGGGGGCTTTCTAAACTTGATTTGTCTCCTGCATTCTTGATATTTCAGTACTTTACATCAGTCAGAACTTTGTAGACAGGACTGAACTTTTCTTGAATACTTGTTTCTTAGCACTTTGAAAAATATAAAACCACTTTTTAAGTACTAAATGTCATTATTTGCCTTTAAAGTTTCCTGTGCTTTAGGTTCGAAATATTTTAGTTATGTCTTTTTTCTGTATATAAGTTGTATAATTTGTTACTTTCAAATATCAGTACTTCAATGCAATCAGGTGTTGGGGGTTTTTGGTTTGTTGTTTTGTTTTTGTTTTTTGGTTATCTGCAGAAATTGAGGGAAACAGCTATATAAACCAGTATTTCCCTTTGGAGCACATTTCCTAAGCATAAATTTATCTTCCTCATTATGTTTACTTCAGCAAATGTTCAGTTTTATTTGCATTCTTTGATAATGTATTTACTTGAAGATAAAAGCAAGTCAGATGTATGTCTAAATATTAGGTAGAATTCAACCTATGATTTTAAAATTTCCTTGGATAATCCATAGAATGAATAATTCAAATACAGATAATGAGAGCTGGCAGTATATTACAGTGATAATTTTGTATTTTTCAGGAAAAAAAAATGTAAAGCAAATTTCTGTTACATTTTTTCTTTTTATTACAATGACCAACTTTTGGCATTTCATTGTTACTGAGATCTATTTTTAGAATAAAATTTTGTTAAGAGTAGTATGTGGTTTTGCTTCATTTTATCAAACTCAAGAGAAATTAACAAATAGAAAATGCCCAAAGTAAAAAGGCAGATCGTGGGGGCTAATCTGACACTATAAGTGTGGTTGCCTGG
>NW_006773778.1:1134213-1161939 GCF_000442215.2 Lipotes vexillifer | reverse complement strand
CAGCAGCAGCAGGAACATCACCTGGTAACTTGTTAAAAGTGCAAATTCTTGAGTCCCATCCCAAACCTACTGAATCACAAACTCTGGGGTGGAGCCCAGCAGTGTTTTAGCAATTCTATCAATCATCAGGTTATTCTGATGAACACCAGAGTATGAGAGGCACTGCTCAAAGGATTTTCATTTGAAGCCTCTTATTTTTTCTTCTGGGTAGAACTTTTAAAACAGGTATATTCGGACTTCCCTGGTGGCACAGTGGTTAAGAATCCGCCTGCCAATGCAGGGGACACAGGTTCATGCTCTGGTCCGGGAAGATCCCACATGCTGGTGGAACAACTAAGCCCATATGTCACAACTACTGAGCCTGCACTCTAGAGCCCGCAAGCCACAACTACTGAGCCCACATGCCACAACTATTGAAGCCCGTGCGCCTAGAGCCCGTGATCTGCAACAAGAGAAGCCACAGCAATGAGAAGCCCATGCACCACAATGAAAAGTAGCCCCCATTTGCCGCAACTAGAGAAAGCCTGCACATAGCAACGAAGACCCAATGCAGCCAAAAATAAAATAAATAACTTTTTTTAAATAAAAACAGGTATATTCTTGGTAGAAATTTAAAAATTACCATTCCTTATGTAAATCAGCTGCAAATGCATTAACGTATAGTATGGTATTTTCAACACTTCTTTTCCTTTACAACTGGAAATAATTTAACTATATCTAAGGATAACTTATATGTTATTATAAGGTAACCAAGGGGAAAAGGTACAGTCTTCAGAAAATTTATATAATAAAAAGTACTCTTACAGCAGTATTTGTACACAATTCTTTCTCCCCATCATTACTGTGGCTTCACTCTGGGCAAAGTTACTCCCCCAGCAACTTCAGGCTTCAATGTGTGTCTTGTTTGGGTCAACAATGGTATGAGTGTAGATATAATAAACATCACATGTGTCCAGAAAAAAATACCCTTTTAAGTTTCAGCTAATTATTGAAGTATGTTATACATACAAAAAAAATGCAGATTGTCTTCACCAAGATGGCCACAGAAGCATAGCTAATAACTAACTATTCATGCACTGAGAAAATCCTGGAATGCAGGAGCAAGGGTAAAGCACCCCCCTGCACCACAGAAACTGAGAGACCACATTAAAAAGGTAAGAGGAGGGACTTCCCTGGTTGCACAATGGTTAAGAATCCACCTGCCAATGCAGGGGACACGGGTTCAAGCCCTGGTCCGGGAAGATCCCACATACCGCAGAGCAGCTAAGCCCGTGTGCCACAACTGCTGAGCCTGTGCTCTAGAGCCCGTGAGCCACAACTACTGAACCCAAGTGCCACAACTACTGAAGCCCATGTGCCTAGAGCCTGTGCTCTGCAACAAGAGAAGCCACCACGATAAGAAGCCTGTGCACCACAACCAAGAGTAGCCCCCACTTGTCACAACTAAAAGCCCAAGCACAGCAAAGAAGACCCAAAGCAGCCAAAACTAAATAAATTTAAAAGAAAAGGTAAGAGGAGTGGCTACATGGTGACTGCACTGCCCCTCCCCCCAGCCTGGCACAACACCATGCCAAGAGGTCTCCCTTGAACCTCTGGTTACCCCATTTGGAAAAGAGCCTAGAGTGGACGTCTAGCTCCCCCAGCATTGTGGTTCACTTCTTGGGAGCCTGCACTCCAGTCTCACCCCATGGAAATTGCAGGGAAGTCTGTGGGGCTTGACCAACAGGAATCTGACAGAGAAGAGGGGAAGGGCTTGCAATAACCAACACTCAGAATGTGGCAGACCAAGTTCCAACCTGCAGCATGCAGGTGTAGTCCCAGCCAGCAGCTTGGCTCACCTGCACAATCAAGTTGGTGGCACAGTCTAACCAGGGAACTCAGTGGGGTGCACGTCTGCCTGATTTGGGTCCTCAAACAAAGAGACTTAGCAGCCCTTAGGGATCAGAAGCATCCCTTCTGGGATGGGGGTAGACTTAGGAGCCTGGTCTACCCCCATCCCAGAAAGCTGAGTCATATCCTGGCCCACTGCTGAAATGGAAAAAATAGAAACATACAAACTGCCTAACTGAATTCAGAAGAAATAGGAAATCTGCACAGACCAATTATTAATAAGGAGACTGAATCGGTAATCAAAAATTTTCCAACACAAAAAGACCAGGACCAGATAGCATCACTGGAGAATTATACAAAACATTGAAAGAAGAATTAATGGCAATCCTTCTCAAACGCTTCCAAAAAGTCAAAGAGGAAGGAACACTCCCAAATTCATTTTATGAGGCCAGCATTACCCTAATACCAAAGCCAGAAAAGGACACTACCAGAAAAGAAAACCAAAGGCCAATATCCCTGATGAATATAGATGCAAAAATTCTCAATAGAATATTAGCAAACTGAATTTAGCAACACACAAAAAGGATCATTCACCATGATCATTCACCAAAATCCCTGGGATTTTTATCTTGGTGATGCAAGGATAATTTAACATATGCAAATAAGTCAGTCTGATACATCACATTAATAGAATGAATGAAAAAAATATCATCTCAATGACACAGAAAAAGCATTTGAAAAATTCAACATACATTCATGATTAAAAACACTTAACATTTTAGGTATTAAGGAATGTACCTCAACATAATAAAAGTCATATATGACAAGCCCACAGCTAACATAGTCATTAGTGAAAGGGTTGAAAGTTTATCCTGCAAGATCAAGAACAAGACAAGAGTTCACTCTCACCACTCCTATTCAACACTCCTATTCAACATAGTACTGGAAGTCCTAGCCAGAGCAATCAGGCAAAAAAAAGAAAAGGCATCAGAATTGGAAAGGAAGAAGTAAAATCGTCCCTATTTGCAGATGACATGATTTTATATATAAAAAAGTCCTAAAGATGCCACCAAAAAACTTTAGGTCTATTCAACAAATTCAGTAAAGTTGCAGTATACAAAATTAACATTCAAAAACAGTAGCATTTCTATACACTAACAATGAATTATCTGAAAAAGAAAATGGTCCCATTTACAATAGCATCAAAAACAATAAAATACTTAGTAATAAACTTAACCAAGGAGATGAAAGATCTCTACTCTGAAATTATAAAACACTGATGAAAGAAATTGAAGAAGACACAAATAGATGGAAATGTATCCTGTGTTCCTGGGTTGGAAGAGTTAATATTGTTAAAATATCAATGCTACCAAAAGCCATCTAGAGATTCAATGCAATCCCTATCAAGATTCAAATGGCATTTTTTTACAGAAGTAGAACAAAAATCCAAACATTTAGATGGAACCACAAGGACCCCAAAGAGTCAAAGCAATCCTGAGAGAAGGAAGCTGGAGGCATCATACTTCCTGATTTCAAGCTATATTATAAAGCTATAGTAAGCAGGGCAGTATGGTACTGACACATAAAAACAGACACACACAACAATGGAGCAGAATCCAGGTCCCAAAAATAAACCCCTGCATATATGGTCAAGTAATATTTGACAAGGGAGCCAAAAATTCTCAATGGAGAAAGAGTCTTTTCGATAAGTGGTGCTAGGAAATTTGGATATTCACATGTAAAAGAGTGAAATTAGACCCCTATCTTACACTCCTCACAAAAATTAACTCAAATGGATTAAAGACTTACATGTAAAAAACATAAAACTTCTAGAAGAACACATAGGAACAAAGCTCCTTGACATGGGTCTTGGCAATGGTTTTTTGGATATGACAGAAAGCAAAAGCAACAAAATCAAAAATAAACAAGTGGGACCACATCAAACTAAAAAGCTTCTGCATAGCAAAAGAAATGATCAACAAAATGAAAAGACAACCAATGGAAAGGGTAAAAATATTTGCAAACCATATATCTAATAAGGGGTTAATATCCAAAGTGTATAATGAACTCATGCAACAATAGCAAAAAAAAAAAAAATTTAAGGGGGAAAGGAACTGAATAGACATTTAGACATTTTTCCAAAGAAGATACAAATGGCAAACAGGCATATGAAAAGATGCTCAACATCACTCATTATTAGGAAATGCAAATCAAAACCACAATGAAATATTAGCTCACATCTGTTAGAATGGCTATCATCCCCCCAAAAACAAGATATAACAGATGCTGGTGAGGATGTGGAGAAAAAGGAACACCTGTGCACTGTTGGTGGGATTGTAGACTGGTACAACCACTATGGAAAACAGTATAGAGGTTCCTCAAAAAATTAAAAATAGAACTATCATATGACTTAGGAATTTCACTTCTGGAAATGTAACCAAAGGAAATAAAAACACTATGTTGAAGAGATATCTGCACCCCCATGTTCATTAGCAGCATTATTTACAGTAGCCAAGACATGGAAACAACCTAAGTGACCACTAATGGGTGAATGGATAAAAAAGTTGTGCATATATATACAATGGAACATTATTCAGCCATAAAAAGGAAATCCTGCCATTTTTAACAGCATAGATGGACTTTGAGGACATTATGCTAAGTGAAATACGTGGACAGAGAAAGACAAATAGTGAATATCTCACTTATATGTAGAATCTAAAAAACAAAAACCTAAACTCATAGAAAAAGAGAGCAGATTTGTTTCCCAGAAGTGGGGTGTAGGGGGAGGGGACAATTGGATAAAGGAGGTCAAAATGTACAAACTTCCAGTTATAAGATAAATATATACTGGGGATATAACGTACAACATGAAGACTAACAGTTAACACTGCTGTATGATATGTAAGAAAGTTAAGAGAGTAAATCCTAAGAATTCTCATTACAAGGAAAAAACTTTTTTTCTTTTGTATCTATATGAGATGGTGGATGTTAACTAAACTTATTGAGGTAATCATTTCACAGTGTATGTAAGTCAAATTATTATGCTGTAAACCTTAAACTTATACAGTGTCAAATGTCAATTATATCTCAATAAAATTAAAAATGCATCAATCATAAATATACAGCACAATGAATTATCACAAAGTGAACAAAGGTTTATCACAAAGTGAAAAAACCTCTTTAACCCCCACCCAGGTCAAAGACTAGAATATTAGCTACACTTTAGAAGTCCCTCTCTGCCCCTTCCCAACCACACTTCTCTCCTTCTCCTCTGAGGTTAACAACTGCTTGACTTTTTTTTTTTTTTTTTTCTGGTACGCGGGCCTCTCACTGTTGTGGCCTCTGCCATTGCAGAGCACAGGCCCCAGACGCACAGGCTCAGCAGCCATGGCTCACGTGCCTAGCTGCTCTGTGGCATGTGGGATCTTCCCGGACCGGGACACGAACCCGTGTCCCCTGCATCAGCTGGCGAACTCTCAACCACTGCGCCACCAGGGAAGCCCATTGACTTTTAAGGTCATAGATTAGTATTGCCTGTTTTAGAATTTCATGTGATGGAATCATGCTACTTTTGCATCTAGGTTTTTTCAGTCAACGTCTGTGAGATTCATTCACATTATTGTAAGCAGTCACTAATTTATAGTCATTGCTGTTTAGTATTCCATTATGAGCATATCGATTTGTCTATCTCCTACACATTTGGGTCTCCAGAATTTGGTTTACACAAATAACATGGATATGAACTAATTATACATGGCCATTGATGCAAATCTGTAAGCATTTCTTTTGGGTATATACCTAGGACAGGAATTCCTGCGTTAGATAATTTGTGAGTATAGCTGCAGTAGAAAATGCTAAACAATAAGAACCTGCTGTATAAAAATTAAAATTAAAAATTTTTTTTTAAAAAGAACATAAAATAAAAGCTAAACAGTGTTTCAAAGTGATTCAATCAGTCTGCACCCCCATGGTAGCCTGAGAGTTCTAGTTGTCTCATATCCTAATCTGCACTTGATTTATCTGTCCTGAATTCTAGTCATTCTGGCAGATGTGTGGTGGTATCCCACTGTGGGCGTACTTTGCATTTCTCTGATAACTCTTTATACAAGGTTACACACATTTTCATTTGTTTATTGGCCAATTGGCTATACTCTTGGGAAGTGCCTGTTTGAATCTCTTGCCCATTTTTCTGACAGGTTTTCTGTCTTTTTGTTGATTTGTAATTTTCTGTATATCCTTGACATAAGTTTTCATCAGTAATATGTGTACAAATATATCTCTCCAAATCCATAGCTTACATTTAATAAATATAGGAAAATTAATTTTTGTTCTATGCAAGGAACTAAGAGTGTAATTTAAATAGCATATGGTATATTTTCATTAAATATGTTTCTGGCAAAAGAAATGTTTGTTATTATCCCTGCAAGTATTTTGTGTAAGAGTGCAGTGACTGACAATTTCCTAAGAAGTAATGCATAATAAAAAGAAACATTTAATAAGTATGAACATTTTATATTTACTCTGCTGTTGTGTGATTGCAGATTCACAGATTCATTAGTGAGTTTGTAGTAAAGGGGAGAACACAATTTAATACATGTCTCTGGATATAAATAGCTGATAACTAAGAAGAAAACTAGTTGGAGATCTGTAATTAAGTCCTAGAAAATTTCTACTATGAATAGAAAGTACTCAGCTTCCTGCCCTTTTCCTGCAGCAGCACCACTACACCTATCTTCTCCCTACACACATCCATCCATCCTAACCCTCTTCCATTCCATTTCAGGAAGAGATAGATTTCTGCCCCAAAATGTCTAGTTTTATCACCTCCCGACTACTCAAAAGCTTTGCTTATTTTTATTAATAAAATACCATAATCATTATTTAATAATTTCTTAAGAACCAGTTAAAGTGCCACCTCTTTTATGTATAACTTTTCCCATGCCCCCAAGCCTGCTCTTTTTCTTCTGTTCTGTGTTTTCTGCTATTGCTGCTGCTTCAAAGTGTTGACAGGAGGGCATATAGCAAAAGGATTCTCATAACATGTCCTGTCCTGCTGCTTTTGCTGTGGGATCAGGAAGGAAGTTTCTAGGAACTTCAAATGCTCTGCACCAAAGGATATTAAAAAAAAAAAAAAAAATCAGCTGAGATGGAACGCTTCCTAACTCATTCTGTGAAGTTAGCTAGCATTACCCTGATACCAAGCCAGACAAACACACCACAAGATAACAAACCAATATCCCTTATGAATATAAACGCAAAAATCTTCAACAAAATATTAGCAAACTGAATCCAACAACATATTAAAAAGATTATACACCCTGATCAAATGGGATTTATCCCAGGAATGCTGGGTGTTTCAACACAACAAAATCAATCAATGCAATATACCACGTTAATAAACAAACGTGGAGGGGAATCGTGATCATTTCAATGGAGAAAAAGTATTTGACAATAGCCAACATCTTTCATGATAACACTCAGAAAACTAGAAATGGAAGTGATTTCATCAACCTGACAAATGGCATTTATTAAAAAACAAAACAAAACAACCACTAACATACTCAATGGCAAAAGACTAAAAACTTTCCCACTAAGGAAGCCCACTTTCATCACTGATGTTCAACATTGTGCTGAAAATTCTAGCCAAAGCAATTAGGTGAGAGAAAAATCTTCAAAACTGGAATAAAAGTAAAACTATCTGTTTGTAGATGGCATGATTCTAGACATAAAAATTCCCAATAAAACAACAAGGAATATAGAGCTAATAAATTCACAAAGTTGCAGGGTACAAGATCAACACACAAAAATCAGTTGCGTCTCTATACACTAGCAATGAACAGTCCAAAAGGACATTAAGAAAACAACATTCAAAAGAATAAAACACCTAGGAGGAAATTTAACCAAGAAAGTGTAAGTCTTATACACTGAAAACTACAAAACATTGCTGATATTAAAGACTTAAATAATGGAAAAAATCACCATTTTCATGGATGGGAAGATTTAATATTGTAAAGATGGCACTACTACCCAAGGCAATCCACAGATTCAATGCAGTCCCTATTGAAAGTCCATCAGCTTTTTCCTCAAATTCATATGGAATTACAAGGGGCCCCCAAATAGCCGAAACAATCTTGAAAAATAAGAACTATGTTGGAGGATCACAGTTCACAATTTAAAAAGTTACTACAAGTCTACAGTAATTAAAACAGTGTGATACTAGCACAGGATAGACATACAGACCAGTGGAATTGAACTGAACATCAGGAATAAACCCATAATCTATGGCCAATTAAGATGTGTGTGTGTGCTGTACACTTGAGAGCAAGTGCCCATTTTTTTAAATTTTATATTTTAAATAAAAAATATATTTACCATGTGATATTTTTGTGATGAGAACGCCTGATTCTATTCTCTTAGCAAATTTCCATTATTCAGTACAACAGTTATTAACTATAATAACTATAGTCATTATGTTGTACATTAGATCTCTATACTTATGCATCCAATATAACTGCAATTTTGTGCTCTTTGACCAATATCTCCCCATTTCCCCCACTTTCTTCTTCCCAGCATCCACAATTCTACTCTCTACTAAATTTGACTTTTTTAGATTCGACATACAAGTGAGATCATGCTTTTATTTCTTTCTTTGTCTGGCATATTTCACTTAGTCTAATGTCACCCAGGTTCATTCATGTTGTTGCAAATGGTAGTTTCTCTTTTTTTTTCAAGGCTGAAATATGTATATTATATATATAAAATCTCTCAAGTTTTTAATCCATTCTTTGTTGAATGGACACTTAGGTTGTTTCCACATCTTGCGTATTGTGAATAATGCCGCAATAAACATGAGCAGATATCTCTTCAAGGTACTGATTTCATTTTCTTTCTTTATATGCCCAGAAGAGGGATTGCAGGGTCATGATAGTTTTATTTGTAGTTTTTTGAGGAAGCTCCATAGTGAGTATACAATTTACAATCCCGCCAAGTGTGTACAAGTTTCCTTTTTCTCCACTTTCTCACCAGCACTTATCTCGTCTTTTTGATAGTAGCCATCCTAACAGGTGTTTGTTGCTATCTCATTGTGGCTTTGATTTGCATTTCCCTGATGATTAGTCACATTAGCACCTTTTCATTTACCTCTTGGTCACTTGTATGTCTTCTGTGGAAAAATGTCTATTCAGTTCCTCTGTCCAATTTTTAAATTGAGTTGTTTTTTTGCTATTGAGTTGTACAAGTTGCTTACATATTTTGGACATTATCAGATATATGGTTTGCAAATATTTTTCCCTTTTAATTTTGTTGATTGTTTCCTTTGCTGTGCAGAAGCATTTTAGTTTGATGTAGTCCCACTTGTTTATTTTTGCTTTTGTTGTCTGAATTTTAGATGTCATATACAAAAAATTATAGCCAAGAGTAATGTCAAGGAGCTTTTTCCCTATTTTTTTTCCTTCAGAAGTTTTATAGTTTCAGGTATTATGTTTAAGTCTTTGATCCATTTTGAGTTATTTTTGTGTATGGTGTATGATATGGGTCCAGTTTTATTCTTTTGCATGTGGATATCATTTTCCCTATACATTTTATTGAAGAGACTACCCTTTTCCTGTTGTGTATTCTTCACACCCTTGTCAAAAATTAGCTGACCATATATACTTGGGTTTATTTCTAGGCCCTCTATTCTGTTCCATTGGTCTATGTGTCTGTTTTAATGCCAGTATCATACTCTTTTGATTACTATAGCTTTGCAATATAATTTGAAATCAGGAAGTGTGATGCCCCCAACTCTATTCTTCTTTCTCAAGATGGCTCTAGCAAGTCAGAGGCTTGGGGGTTTTGTGTGTGTGTGTAGTTCCATACAAATTTTAGAATTTTTTTCTATTTCTGTGGAAAATGCCACTGGAATTTTGATAGGGATGCATTGAATCTGTATATTGTTTTGGGTGGTATGGACATTTTAACAATATTAATTCTTCCAATTCATGTATACAAGGTATCTTTTCATTTATTTTTTTTAAAGTTTTTCCTTCAATGTTCAATTGATTTTTGACAAGGGTTCCAAGGCCATTCAATGGGGAAAGAATAGTCTCTTCAACAAATATCCTGTTGTCCCTGTTCAAAAATGCAAAAGAATAGAATTGGACCCTCACTTCACACCATATAGAAAAATTAATTCAAAATGGATCAACAATTTAAATATAAAAGCCAAACTATAAAACTCTTAAAATGGGTAAATCTTCATGACCCTGAATTTGGCAATGGATTCTTAAATATAACACCAAAATCATGAGCAACCAAAGAAAAACTGGTTTTTAATTTTGATGAAGTTTGATATATCTAGTTTTTCTTTTGCATCAAGGACATTATCAAGAAAGTAAAAAGATAACCTATAGAATTCAAGAAAATATTTGCAATCATATTTCTAAGAAGGGTCTAGTATACAGCATATATAAAGAACTACTACAACTCAACAACAAAAAGACAAGCAACCCAATTGAAAAGTGGACAAAGAGCTGGAATAGACATTTCTCCAAAAATATACAAATGGCCAAAAAGCACATGAAAAGATGCTCAACATCATTAGCCATTAGGGAAACGCAAATGAAAGCGATAATGAGAAACAATTTCATATCCACTAGGACATGTATAAAAAAGAGAGAGCAAGAAAAAAGAAAATACAGAGTGTTGCAGGGAATGTGGAGAAATGGGATCCCTTGTGGATTGCTGTTGGGAATGTAAAATGAATGGTGCAGCTGTTGTTGAAAACAGTCTGGCAGTTCCTAAATAACCTCATTCCAGGTATATAACCAAAAGAACTGAAAACAGGTACCCAAACAAATACTTGTAGAAGACCATTCATAGCAGCACTAATCACAGTAGCCAAAAGGTAGAAACTACACAAGTCCACCAATGGATGAATTGATAAATAAAATGGTATATACATTCAATGGAATATTACTCATCCATAAAAATGAATAAAGTACTTATACATGCTACAATGTGATGAACCTCAAAAACATTATGCTAAGTGGAAAAAGCCAGACACAAAAAGCCACATATTGTTTGGTTCCATTTATATAAAATATCCAAATTAAATAAACCCACAGACAAAAAGCAAATTGTTTGCCAGGGGCAATGGGGAAGAGGGCATGGGGACTGACTGCTTAAAGGGTACTGGATTCTCTTTTGGCTTTAGTCATCTGCATAATCTACATCCCCTTCTCCATTTTTTGGCACAAATGATGTTTTTCAGTATTATTTATGGTGTTTATGAATTGAGCTTCAAGTCCAACCAACTAGCCTTCCCAAACTCCTTTTATATAGAAAGTCAATTCTGTCACTACATTATTCTTTATAACAGCTACAATCATATAACTCATCTACTGAAAAAATCAATAGTTCTTCTTTACCTTTAGAATGATGTCTAGACAGCAAAGCCCATAATCTGTACTCCTTTTAAATCTGGTTCCCATCCTAACTTTCTAACCTTGTTTCCCTAAATACTTTCATTGACGCTACAACTACTCACTTTTTCCAAAAACTACTTCATGCATTTTTCTCTTTCTTCATATTTTTCCTTCTGCCTGGAAAATACTTCCCAATACCTCTGTTCTCCAACTTTGTATACTCTAATCCTATTTAATCCTCAATACCCAATTGATTACTACCTTAGTTAAAATTCTTTTTAAAAATCCCCATAGCACTTTATCTGAACCTCTTTTACAGAAATTATTTTCTACTTTGAATTAAAATATATCTCTCAGAGCCTCAGTACCCCATCTTATTCTTTTGCACCTCTGTGCCTTTACACATGCCAAACCTATCACCAGTCTCTATACCTGCCTCCATGCTTTTTCACCTTTGACATCTGTAAAGCATATCCTAATTATTCCAAATTACATTGTTCTATGAATTACTTTAGCAATCACAATAGCTTCAAAATGGATAAGCTTCCTCAAGAGACAGTGAATTCTGGTGGAAACAGAGATTGTACATGCAATCATCTGAAATGTAATCATCTGAAATGCTATAGAGATTATATATACCAGATAAGAACAGAGAAAAATCTTTAGTTTCCTTGTAACTTTGAAACCAAGATTATGATTTCTATTTTCATAGAAAAATCATGGGGTATTTACCTACTGACATGGAAAAGTAGAGTTCTTCAAGGCATACTGTTAAGTGAAAAAGCAACCTAAAGAACATTCATATTTTCTTTTAATATTTATTTATTTGGCTGCACTGGGTCTTAGTTGTGGCAGGCGGGCTGCTTAGCTGCGGCTTGCCAACTCCTTAGTTGTGGCATGTGAACTCTTAGCTGTGGCATGCATGTGGGATCTAGTTCCCTGACCAGGGATCGAACCCGGGCCCCCTGCATTGGGAGTGTGGAGTCCTAATCACTGCACCACCAGGGAAGTCCCAAGAACATTCATATTTTCTATGCACATGTATGTATACACAATCACACACATTAAATACATAGCAAATTTAATGATTAGCCCTGGGTGATTAAGCCCTGGGAAGGAGATTTAAAGTAGCAGTGGGGAGAAATTAAGGAGGACTTAAACATTTTACTTTATATATCAATACTCTGAATCTTTTACAAGTATCTATTCAAGTTTTATCTGGCCTCTGAAAAACAAAGCACACACACACAAAAAAACAGAGTGGAACACAATGCTGTGACTCAGTTTATCCAGGTCTGACATCGAAGAAGATGCTTGCTACTTGGGGATGAGACCAATGACACTGTCATCAGCACTGCCCGCTAACAGAGAACACAGAAGTTCTTATGTGCAGTCCCACAGTAGACCCCACTATAATCTTATGAGGAATAAGTAAGGCAGAAATTGATCTGCAAAGAAAAGCCGAGGATCAAAGAGGGTTATAAAAGGTTTACTAAAAGCCTTATTAAATGGTAGAACTGAGCTTAGAGACAAAGTCTTTGGATTTGAAATTCTGGGCTCTTTTCACAATACCACAATACACAGTCACTTGGCTTACAAGATAATTATCCACTACCTTTTATTGCCAGAGCTGCAAAGGATTAAAAGTGCCAAGGATTCACTGGTTAAAACCTGTCTGGACACCATTATATCAGAAATGTAACAGGACCTCGCATAATTATCAATTGTTATCATGGTTTTTCTGCTTCCACTAAGCTAATCACGTATATCCCAACAGATCAACCAGGGAATACAATCTGTTGTGGGCTTGTGGGGCCCAATAAATAATATACCCCTCTTTTACCCGAGTGCAGAACCAATAAAGGGTAAAAGAAATGATCACACACATGGGACTTCCCTGGTGGCGCAGTGGTTAAGAATCCAACTGCCAGTGCAGGGGACGCGGGTATGATCCCTGGGCTGGGAAGATCCCACATGCCGTGAAGCAACTAAGCCTGTGTGCCACAACTACTGAGCCTGCGCTCCAGAGCCCACAAGCCACAACTACTGAGCCTAGTGCCACATCTACTGAAGCCCACGTGCCCAGAGCCCATACTCCACAAGAGAAGCCACCGCAATGAGAAGCCTGCGCACCACAACGAAGAGTAGCACCCGCCTGACGCAATCAGAAAAAGCCCGCGCGCAGCAACGAAGACCCAACGCAACCAAAAATAAGTAAATAAATATTTGAAAAAAAGAAATGATCACACATAGATTAAAATGGCATCTTTATTACTGATAAAGACTTTGAGGACAACACTTAGGTGTAGATTTCCTAATACTGAATCCCAAAATGAAATTTTACTACTCAGTTACTGGAAATACTGAAAAACCAAAGCAGGCCGCTGTGTTGCCAAAAATCACAAAATCTGCAGGCAGTCTGGCTGGCTCCCAAAGAGGAAAAAGAGGGAAGATGAGATTGAGCTACTAGGCATACCCAAGTTTCTCTCCAAAAGGCACCAAGAAGGTAATTGCATGGGCAAAGAGAGCTCCTTCTATGCCAAAGGAAACCTCAAAGAAGTAGACTAAATGCTCTCCCTTAATACAGTTTTTTCTGGATTAATTTTTGTAGTGAATAATACTTTATGGTTACCACACACCACTGGTTCTTAAAGGGTGGTTCATGGATCTCTGAGGGTTCCTGAAACTCTTTGGGGCTCTGGAAATTCAAAAACAATACTAAGATGTTATTTACCATTTTCAATGATGGTACAAATACAATGGTGGTAAAACTGTTGACCTTAGCATGAATCGAGGTAGTAGCAGCCAGGTCTATTACTGCCACATATTCACAGTATAAAAAACTGCCAACTTGCATGTAAGAATATTTTCGATGAAGCAGTAAAATTATTTTTAACTATGACTTGAGCAGACATCATTTTAATACTGACGAAATGGAAAAACACAAAGTCCTCATGCTACATACAAAAGTACAATTGTCTCAAGGAAAAGCATTTGTGCGGTTGAATTGCAAGCTGAACTAGTTGCTTTTTTCATGGGATAGCATTTTTACTTAAAAGAATGACTGAAAAAATACAGAGTCTTAAGTATTTGACCGTCATTCTCTTGAAGTGAGTCTGAGAAAACAGCTGATAGTGTTGTAGCTAAATGATAAAAATCAAGCTTTTAAGCAAAAATTAAAATTTTAGAAAATTTGTATCTACCTCTGTGAGCTTGAGAACTTCCCAATACTTAGATTTGCCCTGATATTGGTGGTACTGGTGAGACTAACAAACCTGATTTGAATACTGAATAATGAAATGTGTCAACATTTGGGAGATCTACATAATTCAGTAAACAAATATTTTCCAAATGATGAATACAAGATGGTACATGATGGTAAAAGATCCATTCAAAATGCAAGAGTCACCAATGGATCTTATATAAGAGAAAACAAAAAGACCACTGAACATTAAAAAGATTAGTGGTTGCCAGGGGTTAGCTCAGAGGGAGGGATGAATAGATGGAGCACAGAGATTTTTAGGGCAGTTCCTATTGCTGAGCCTGACTGGGATCATAATAATGGAGATATGCCGCTCCAGTATAGGAAGTGTATGATAGGAAACATTATAGGAAGTTTATTTTAGAGGGTCTTCAAAAGCAAGTACCCAGGCAAAAGAGCTTAAACAAAATTCAGGAGATACACCAAAAACCTGTCAGAGTTTCTAGAAAGAATTTATCAAACTTATAGGTGGTAAACTGATGCAGATCCTGAGGTCCCGGAAAATATGAGAATGGTAAACATGACCTTCACTGGGCAAATTACCCCAGATAGAAGAAGAAAATTACAAAAGTTAGATGGTCCATTTGGAATGAACCCTTCTCAATTGGTAGATGTTGCTTTTAAGGGTTCAACAACAGAAAACAGCGACAGAAAGGAATGCAAGACGCAACACAGCTTTTCTGGCAGCAGCACTGGATTCCCGGAAGGCAAGTAACTCGGAGAGGTAAGCCACCATTGGGGAGAGAACAATGCGCTTACTGTAAAGAGGAAGGGCATTGGAAAAAAAGATTGCCCTGGGCTAAAGAATAAGAAAGAAGACAATAAAAGAGACAGGAGCCTCTCATATCGTACAAAGAGAGCAACACTCTGATGATGAAGAGGCCCGGGCTCCCTTCGACTTGAGGCGTCCAATTCCAATTTCCCCAGAAGCCCCAGGTAACTCTGACAGTGGGGAACAAGTTGATTGACTTTCTGATAGATACAGGTGCAACATATTCTGTGGTAAACACCAAGGTGGCACAGAAAACATCTCAGTCCAACCCGGTCACAGGAGTTTCTGGAGAAGTACAAAATGGTTCTTTCTTACAATCTCTAAAATGCCAATTAGAGCACCTCACCCTGAAACACAGTTTCTTATATGTTCCAGCATGTCCAATCCCTATTTTGGGTTGAGATCTCCTTTGTATATTAAATGCTCAAGTAACTTTTTCGCCAGGACAGCTTGACATCAGGATCCCACCAGAGCACAGTTTAAGACTACAGATAGCACTCATGGACACCCCAGAAAAGGAGACACAGCCCTTTCCCCTCTGAGGTCTATGAAAAGGTAAGGCAGAAGTGTTGGGCTGATGGCACCCCAGAGAAGGCCAATACTAATCCCATTAAAAAGGGGATGCTGGGACACCTAATCTAGAACAATACCCTCTCAGGCAAGAGGCCCAAAAGGAATTCGGCCAATTCTTGAAAAGTTTTTGAAAACAGGACTGATTAAACCTTGCATCTTCCCATATAACACCCCTATCCTCCTGGTCAAAAAGCCAAACTCAACAGAGTATCACTTTGTCCAAGACTTGAGGGCCATTAATGAAATAGTCCAAGATTTGCACCCTGTGGTACCTAATCTATACACTCTACTTACAACTATTCCAGTAGAATACAGCTGGCTCTCAGTTTTGGACTTGAAGGATGCTTCTTCTGCATTCCTATTGCAGAAGAATCACAGCAGCTGTTTGCTTTTGAATGGCAGGATCCAGAAACACAGGCAGTCCAACAGTTATTATTGGACAGTCCTACCTCAAGGATTTAAGAATTCCCCTAACCTTGTTTGGGGAAACGTTGGCTAAGGACCTTAGAAACTTAATATTGGATGAAAGACTCTTACTCCAATACGTGGACGATTTGCTCATCGCAAGCCCTACGTCTGATAAGTGTCTACAAAATACCATAAGAACCCTGAACTATTTGGTAATTGTGGATATAAGGTCTCCCAGAAAAAGGCCCAAGTATGTAAGCAACAAGTCACGTATCTGGATTTTGTCATTTCCCAAGGAGAGTGGGGTCTTTTGCCTGATAGAAAACAGGCAATTGCAGGCTTTGGAACACCCAAGACTTGCAGACAACAGGGGGTTTCTGGGAATGGCAGGGTTCTGTCGGATCTGGATCCCAAACTATGGGCTCATAGTAAAGCCCCTCTATGAGGCTTTAAAGAGACATGATTTTGAGCCCCTTACTTGGACTACGGAATGCACAACAGCCTTTGAAACAATAAAAACAAAGTTAGTCTCAGCCCTGGCTTTAGGACTACCAGACTTACAAAAACCTTTCAAATTATATGTCTGTGAGAGACAAGGCATAAATCTTGGGGTGTAAATTCAAACTCCGGGAAATATCCCTCGACCCTTTGCCTACTTCTCAAAAATAACTAGAACAGACTGCTAAGGGATGGTCAACTTGCTTTCAAGCTGTAGCAGCTAATTGTGACATACTTCTGGAAGCTCGTAAGTTTAACTTGGGGCAACCCACCACAGTGTATGTCCCTCACTATGTCCTTTCTTTACTGGAACAAAAAGGGGGCTATTGGCTAACTTCTGGGAGAATGGGAAAGTACCAAGCCATTCTCTTAAACAATCCCAATATAAGACTCCAGGTCTCTTCAACCCTAAATCCAGACACGTTGCTCCCAATTGATGCTGCATAATCCCCAGAGCACAACTGCCTACATGTCATCGAGCTACTGTACTCCAGCAGACCAGATTTAACAGACCAGCCCTTGGCTGAGCCAGATATGGAACTGTTCACTGATGGAAGCAGCTTCACAGACCAAGGTAGGTGATGTGCTGGGTATGTGGTGGTAACCTTTAGAAAGATTGTTGAAGCAAAAGCTCTGCCCCCAGGGAGTTCAGCTCAGAAGGCAGAAATCATTGCTCTGACAAGAGCCTTACTACTCACCGAAGGCAAGTGGGTAAATATATACACAGAGTCTCACTACGTATTCTCCATGGTGCATGCTCACAGGGCAATCTGGAAAGAAAGGGGACTCCTCACTTCAAAACATAAAGACATAAAACATGCTTCTGAAATCCTATCACTATTAGAAGCAGTCTATAAGCCCTCCCAAGTGGCCGTAATGCACTGCCCAGGCCACCAAAAGGGCGAAACTCATAGAATAAAAGGCAGCTGGTTAGCTAACCAAGCTGCAAACAAAGCAGCAAAGGAAGGGGATTATCAAGTCAGGATAGGGTCACTTCTCCCACAGATTGACTTGTCAAAATACCAGCCAGTTTTTTCAGGAAAGGACAAGGAGAGGGCCAAAGAGTAGGGATTCCCTCTTGATCACAACTCATCTGGCTGGAAATGTAGTGCACAAGGAATTGTTTTGATTCCTGAGGCACTCTTGGACACTGCGCTGCAGCACATTCATAATAGTACCCATTACGGGAGAGATGCCACCTTATAATGGATTCAAAAATATATAATAGGCCCTAACTTACAAAGGGCCATCCAGTGAGTCACTCAAAATTGCATGCTTTGTGCTAAAAATCACCCAAAGACTGCTATCAGACTTCCCCAGATGGGGACTCATCACAGAGGAACCTACCTCACTGAAGACCGGCAAATACTTTACTCAAATGCCTCGAGCCACAGGAAATTTCAGACACCTGTATTTGTGGACACTTTCAGGATGGGTAGAGGCATATCCCACCAGGACAGAAAAAGCATCTGAAGTAGTTAGAGTCCTCCTTAAGGAAATTATCCCCCGATTTGGACTGCCTAACTTCCTTCAAAGTGATAATGGGCCTGCTTTTGTCTCTAGCATAACCTAACAAGTGTCTAAAGCACTGCAAATTAATTGGAAGCTACATTCATCCTGGAGACCACAATCAATGGGAAAAGCTGAGAAAATGAATTATACATTAAAAAGGAGCATTGCTAAAATAAGTCGAGTCTAATTTAACTTGGGATAGGGCTTTGCCAGTTGCCCTGCTATGGATCAGAGTGGCTCCCAGAAGAGACTTAAATTTAGCCCCTTTGAAATACTGTATGGTTGGCCATTCGGGTGTCTGCCCAGGTGGGAGAATCTATTGATATAAATGCTCTGAAAGATCTAGCAGTTGCCAATTATGTTAAAACTCTGGGCACTATACTAACCTTTGTTCATGAGTTTGCTTCCAGCAGATCTGGCTATCCAACTAAGGTAGCCTTATATACTTTCTGGCCTAGAGACTGAGTTCTCCTTAAAACCTGGAGAGAGCAAGGGCCTGAACACCAGCTGACTGCAAGGTGGACAGGACCACACGTGATATTACTTACCACACACTCATCTGTCAAGTTAGTTGGAGTAAAGCCATGGATTCATCACACTTGGGTTAAAGCAGCACCACTGTCATCAGAAAATGACATAACTCCTGAGAGGCCTAAAGAGCAATGGGTTTGTGAACCCTTAGAAGGGTTAAGGTTGCTCTTCAAAAAGAATAAGTATTGAGGTGAAAATTTCATTGTAGAAGTAATTTCATCAGATTCAAATAGTTATAGATAAAAAGAATTGTATTGGTTACTAAAAATTTTAAGGAGTATTCCTGACCCAAAGCTGATCAATTCCATTTCACTCCCTCATTGCCCCTGTTCCGCAGAAACTAGCCAGAAAGTTCATTGCCTCCTTTCCCACAAGATTGTGGAATGGACATTGACAGTGGGTAATAGTAATACTGGCGGGGCAGGCATGAGCAGTAGCAGCCCTGCTCAGCCATCCGTTGGTGCCACAGTGGGCCTCTCCCCGAAGTGAGCGACCATCAATGAGCCACTGGTAGTGGTCCCACTCAGCCACTCACAGGCACCACAGTGGGCCCCTCCCCCAAGCAAGCAACTGTCAACGAGCAACCGCTAGTGGTCCTGCTCAGCCATTGGTCAATGCCCCAGTGGGCCCTCCCCCTCCCCCTCTTCTGTATAGAAGGAGCCCTAATTCAGCCTGAGGTAAGACGGTTTTCTGAAGATGCTAGTCTGCCGTCTTCTCAGTCTGCTAGCTTTCCAATCAAAATCGTTATTCCTTGTTCCAACAACTTGTCTCCTGATTTACTGGCCTGCCATGTGGCGAGCAGAACGAGCTTGGGCCCAGTAACAATGAGAGTGAGGACCTCCACAACCAGGAATGCTCATGGAACGAAGCCCAGAGCACCACAAAAGCAAAGTGCCATTGTTGAGTGACGTGCAAAGGGTGAGGCCGCCATTGCAGCCTTCCTCCCCATGCACCAGCCCCTGCCTCCACAGGCACTAGGGAGGGCTCCTGCTGGAGTAGGCTCACACACCCCTGGCCATCACCTCCTCTACCCCCTCCCCACCTGGGCTGCCTGCTTCCCGCGATTGCTGCCCCAGCACCCTCCCACCTGATGGACTTGCATGCTCTGGCAGCCTTGGGAGCAGACACAGAGGTGGGGTTGAAACCACAGTTGAGCCCCAGGGACTGTGTGACTAAGGAAGAAGAGCTGAAATCTCTCCTCGCAGACGAGCAAACTGAGGAGTTACACCTCTGCTGACGGCTTCATAAATCCAGTGCCTGCGGAACACCCAGACAAGTGCTCCCGCAGCTGAGATGGACGTGGCTTTAGCAGCTGTGGGCTTTGTGGGCATGTACATGCAGGGGTTGGGCCAGTCCAGAGTCTGAGCTGCCTGCACAGCTCGGCTAAGAAACAGATCTGTGGGCCTCTACGCCAACAACTAGGGAGCAGGCCCCACCCCAGACAGGGCAGTGACAACCAAGAGCAAAGGGAAGGCCCCACTCAACGTCCAGGGCAGGCTCTGGTCACCACAACATCACTTACACCCCCTATCAAAAGGGTAATAGCCAGCATACACTGAGGAAGGAGGGTAAAAAAGTGAAGTGAAGTGAAGTGAAGTGGAGTGAAGTGAAGTAAAAAGTAAAGTAAAATTATAAAGTAAAATTAAATTTTAAAAAAAACCCACACAGGCTACACAGGGGCATTTCCACATAAAAATAGCCCTCCAAAACAGTCTGAGGGTCTGGCATTGGGAGGAAGAACCCCCAGAGCATTTAGCCTTGAAAGCCAGTGGGGCTTGAGTGCAGGAACCCCACAGGGCGTGAGAAACAGAGACTCCACTCTTGGGAGGGCACACACAAGGTCTCACATGCACTGGGACCCAGCACAAAGCAGTCCCTCCATAGGAACCTAGGCTAGACCTAACAACAGGTCTTGGAGGGTCTCCTAGGGAGGTGGGAGTTGGTTGTTGCTCACTGTAGGGGCAAGAACACTGGTAGCAGAGGCCCCAGGGAATATTACTTGGCATGAGCTCTCCCAGAGGTCCCCATTTCAGCACCAAGACCCAGCCCAACCCAACAGCCTACAGGCTCCAGTACTGGAACACCTCAAGCCAAACAACCAGAAAGACAGAAACACACCCCCACCCATCAGCAGACAGGCTGCCTAAAGTTGTACTAAGCTCACAGCCACCCCAAAACACAGTCCTTGATACGGCCCTGCCCACCAGAGGGACAAGACCCAGCTCCACCCACCAGAGGGCAGGCACCAGTCCCCCCACCAGGAAGCCTGCACGTGCCCCTGGACCAACCCCACCCACCAGGGGACAGACATCAGAAGCAAGAGGAACTACAATCTTGCAGCCTGCAGAAAGGAGACCACAAACACAGTAAGTTAGACAAAATGAGACAACAGAGAAGGAGCAAGATAAAAACTTAACAAGAACAACTAAATGAAGAGGAGATAGGCAATCTACCTGAAAAAGAATTCAGAGTAATGATAGTAAAGATGATTCAAAATCTTGGGGAAAAAATGGAGGCATGGACCAAGAAGATACAAGGAATGTTTAACAAAGAGATAGAAGATTTAAAGAACAAACAGAGATGAACAACACAATAACTGAAACAAAAATACACTAGAAGGAATCAAGAGCAGAAAAACTGAGGCAGAAGAATGAATAAGTGAGCTGGAAAACAGGATGGTGGAAATCACTGCCACAGAATAGAATAAAGAAAGAAGAATGAAAAGAAATGAGGACAGTCTCAGAGACCTCTGGGACAGCATTAAGGACACCAACATTCACATTATAGAGGTCCCAGCAGAAGAAGAGAAAGAGAAAGGAGCTGAGAAAAATATCTGAAGAGATTGTAGTCGAAAATTTCCCTAACATGGGAAAGAAAATAGTCACCCAAGTCCAGGAAGCACAGAGTCCCAGACAGATTAACCCAAGGAGGAACATGCTGAGACACATATCTCTGGCAACCTGCATCATTTCACTGAGCCTAAATTTCCACATTTACAAAAAAAGGGATAACGAGTCTCTTAAGGTATTAAGGATTAAATAAGGCAATAAATAAACCTAACAAAGATCTGACATTGGGGCTTCCCTGGTGGCGCAGTGGTTGAGGGTCCGCCTGCCGATGCAGGGGACGCAGGTTCGTGCCCCGGTCCGGGAATATCCCGCATGCCGCGGAGCGGCTGGGCCCGTGAGCCATGGCCGCTGAGCCTGCGCGTCCGGAGCCTGTGCTCCGCAACGGGAGGGGCCACAACAGTGAGAGGCCCGTGTACCGGGAAAAAAAAAAAAAAAGATCTGACATTTCATCTATTTGTTCAACATAATGAATCCCATTATGACACTGATTATTATCATTAGAAGGGCAAAAAGGGACTTACTTATTCAGCAAGAGGTTAAATCTTACTCTCTGATCTAGGTACATATGAGGATTCGGCTAGTGGATAACATATTAATTACGTTACCATTTACTTATACTTTATGCAGTATTTTTACTGAATGCGAAAATGTTTTTGTACATCATTAAAACTGACTAGCTGAATAAAGCCAAACAAGATAAACTCTCAAAATCAAATAGAAAGTTAATTTTTATGCTGGATGGTAGCACATGAAATTTTCAAAAATATTAATGCAGCTTAGTTGGACAATTTGCCTAAAAAGCACAAGCTAAGGAGTCAAGTAGACCCATGTTCAAACTTTATTTTGCAGTTGTTTAAAGGTGCATGGTCCGGCCCTCAAGATGGCTGTTCTCTTGCTCTCTGTACATCCCCTGCTCAACCAGTGCCTGTTTCACCTACACCCTACTCACCTTACTGACCTTACCTACTTGCACTGTGTCCCAGTTAATGATTGTTCTGACTTTAGATCAGAACATCTCCACTAAGATAGCTTATCAAAGGGGCAGTGAGGGGCATGGCACCTCTGCTGGTTTCCCTGGTAACTGAAGAGCCAATCTGACAGCAATTCCCCTTATAACTGGTACCTGATGCCATGTCCTGCCCCCTTCTACCAGACAGTGAAATGTCACTCCAGGGGGGACCTTACTTCAGACATGGAAAATCCCCCTATCCATTAAACCAGTGGTCCCCAACCTTTCTGGCACCAGGAACCAGTTTCATGGAAGACAATTTTTCCATGGACCAGGGGTGGGGGGAGGGACGGTTTTGGGATGATTCAAGCACATTTATTGTGTACTTTATTTCTATTACTATTACATTGTAATATATAATGAAATAATTATACAACTCACCATAATGCAGAATCAGTGGGATCCCTGAGCTTGTTTTCACTTGCCACTCACTGATAGGGTTTTGATATGAGTCTGCAAGCAACTGATTTATTATGGTCTGTGTGCAAACCTCTCTGTTAATGATGATCTGCATCTGCAGCCACTCCCCAGCACTAGCATCACCACCTCAGCTCCACCTCAGATCATCAGGCATTAGATTATCACGTGGAGCACACAACCTAGATCCCTTGCATGCGCAGTTCACAGTAGGGTTCATGCTTCTATGAGAATCTAGTGCTGCCACTGATCTGACAGGAGGTGGAGCTCAGGTGGTAATGCGAACGATGGGGAGCGGCTGCAAATACAGATGAAGCTTCGGTCACTCACCCGCTGCTCACCTCCTGCTGTGTGGCCCAGTTCCTAATGGACCACAGAGCAGTACCAGTCTGTGGCCTGGAGGTTGGGGACCCCTGCATTAAACCGTTGATGTCTCTGTCACTGACTTTGGGCTTTTTCTTCGGTCTTCGTCTACAGGTGGGGCAAGTACAGGGCTTGCAGGCCTGCAGGGCACAGCCAAACAAAAAGATTACAGCTAATGTGCTTTGAATTATTTAGCACCTTGTATTAGTTTGCTAGGGCTTCCATACAAAGTACCAAGTCTGGGTGGCTTAAACGACAGAAATTTATTTTTTCACAGTTCTGGTGGCCGGAAGTCCGGAATCAAGATGTTGGAAGATGTGGTTTCTTTTGAAGCTTTTTTACCTTGGCTTTTTTTTTTCCCCCAAGATTTTGTTTTAATTAATTATTTATTTTTATTTTTGGCTATGTTGGGTCTTCGTTGCTGCATACAGGCTTTCTCTAGTTGCCGCAAACGGGGGCTACTCTTCCATGCAGTGCATAGGCTTCTCATTGTGGTGGCTTCTTGTTGCAGAGCACAGATGGCTCTAGGCGTGCGGGCTTCAGTAGTCATGGCACACAGGCTCAGTAGTTGTGGCTCGCTGGCTCTAGAGCGCAGGCTCAGTAGTTGTAGTGCACAGGCTTAGCTACTCTGCAGCATGTGGGATGTTCCCAGACCAGGGATCGGACCCATATCCCCTGCATTAGCAGGCGGATTCTTAACCACTGTGCCACCAGGGAAGTCCTTACCTTGGCTTGCTGATGACCGTCTTCCTCAGGTATCTTCACATGGTCCACTGCCTGGGTGTGTCTGTGCCCTAATCTCTTCTTATAAGGATACCAGTCATACAGTACTGGATTAGGGCTCACATGGTCTCATTTTACCTTAATTACCTCTTTAAATGCCCAATCTTGAAATACAGTCACATTTTGGGAGACTCAGGATTAGGACTTTAACATACAAATTTGGGGGACACAATTCAGCTCACAACACATCTTAATTATTAAAAGAATCTAGTAGCCCTGTGCCTGGTACACAGTGAATCCTCAATATAGGTTTTATTAAAGACCAGTGTCAAAAATGATTTGATTCCCTCTATGATGGCAGGGAGAAACTTTCTCTCACTGACATAAGGTCTTGCACCAAGAAATATGCATTTGGACTTAAATAAATGCATCAACACATCAGGATGGAAACAAAGGCAAGAGCCCGGCTGGTGGGCCCCAGACTCCCACCAGCACACCTGCTCCTGGCTTTGCCACACACACCCCCATCAGTCAGGACCTCTCCTGCATCATGCAGCTCCCTGACAGACACAGAGCCTCAGACTTCTTATAGGGCCAGGCCTGGGCCCATGGAAGTTTTGTGGGGCCTGCAGGGCATCTCTCTGCCCAGCAGAGGACGCGGGCTTTCTGGGGACCCAGGCCCAGGCCAAAAGTGATGAGTGTCCCACAAGTCACAGAAGAAAGGGGCCATGCTGCGGCCAGGGTGGCACAGGACCCACCCCCATGGCCCTTGGGATGCATGCCAGGGCCTTGTGGATACTGTTTTCTATAAAACTCCTGCCTATTTTTATTTACCCGTCATTAAAGAGCACCTATGCTCTGCGGCAAAAAAAAAAAAAAAGGATAAATTTTCTTTCTTCCTACTATATTCTCTATTTAAAGGGATCTAAAGGAGTTTTGGGATAAGAAGAGTTTTTAATATTAGACCTCCTTTCCACCTGGCCTCAGAAGTCTGCCATAGACCCAGACCTGGGAAAGGTCAAATATGACTGGTCCCAAAAAAAGATACTTACCATTGCCTGTATTCCACCTCCTCATCCCACCAACACCTATTCAACAACAAAATGATTAAACTATTTTTTAAAATTCCAATGAAGATTTACATAATTCTATTTGTTAATAATTTTTGATATGGATTTTTAATTCAAATAATATCTATAATATACAAAGCAACTAGACAGATATTACCATCTAAAGGAAATTCTCATAAATCCCATTACTATTAAAAAAACACTTCTTGGTAATTTGTTTCATGAATTCAATTTTTTAACTTAATAACTAGCATCTGAAGTGCTTACAATGTGACAGATACTATGCTTATGTACATTATCTCATCCTTATATAACCCTGTGAAGGCTTACGGAAATTACTTTTTAAATCAGAGTAAACAAATCGATGATGTAGTCTTTTTAAAGACCTTTATTAAGATGTTTCTCACAAATTAGGGAAAAGCTTTTTTACCTGTAAGAGAAAAATCCTTGTTTTACAACACAACTGAAAAAACACCAATGAGAATTTGGCAATATAACTGTGATAAACTCCAGAGCTCCTGGTTTTCATTTCTTTCAACTACACTCTAAAGTAGTACTCAAAGCTTTCAGAAAGAATACCAAACCTAGTCACTCCTAAAATGATACTAATAGCATTAAGATTGCTCCTTTAACTCCTCCTGTGTTCATACATGTACAGTAATATAGCTCAAACATAAATCTTACCTTTCATATAAACAGAGATTAAGATTAAATATTATATACGGTATTCTTTTGGAAACAAGATTACTAGTACCAAAGAGAGCAGAGTAGAACAAAAATGTTACTAATTAAAGAACCAATAATTCCTTTTTTACTTCAGATAGCTTCAAATGTTCAAACAGTATTTTAAAGACTTTTATATGTAGGCAACATATAGCCTATTTTTCTTTTATGAGAGAAATGTACGAACAGTACCCTTAATTATACCCCTGCAAATAGGGCACTTTCTTAGAGAAGGGGCACATTCCTGGCATACTACCAGATGACCACAAGGAATGAATACAATAGAAACTTCTTTGTCCATACACACTTTACAAGTTCTTTCTTCTTGCAACCTTCTCAATTGTTCTTCCAGTGACAGACCTAGTAACAACAGAAACTTCCATTAAAAAAATGAAAGGGTAATATTTCATGTTGGTCCTAAGTCTTAATTTTGTTTTACCTGAAACATCTTCTGTTGGAATATACTTCATATTCTTTTCCACTGAGGAAAGAAAAACATAGCAAAAAACATCACTCTAATAACTCATTAAAAAAAATTTTTTTCATAAAAAAATGAAATTTTGTCATGGGCAACAACATGGATGGACCTGGAGTGTATTGTGCTTAGTGAAATAAGACAGAGAAAGACATATACTCTATTTTATCACTTGTATGTGGAATCTAAAAAATAAAACTAGTGAATATAACAAATAAGATAAAGACAAAGATATAAAGAACAAACTAGTGGTTACCAGTGGGGAGAGGGAAGTTGAGGGGAAGATAAGGATAGGGGGACTACGGGGTTCAAACTACTATGTATAAAATAAACAAGCTACAAGGATTTATGGTACAGCACAGGGAATATAGCCAATATTTTATAATGACTACAAACAGAGTATAATATACAAAAATTTTGAATCACTGTGCTGTACACCTGGAACTTACAGAATGTAAATCAACTATACCTCAATTAAAAAAAAATTTTTTTTAAGGCATCACTCTAATACAAGACTTCTTAAGGCATCAAATACAAGACTGCTTCATCTACTACCTATTATTTTTCACCTACTATATCCTGAACAACACAGATTCTAGCTATTTATCATCAGAAATTATTTAGCCATGCTACTTGGGTAATAAAAGACTTCACTTTTTAGAACAAGTTAAACGCATAGTTTGCTAACTGGATTCGTTTTGTTTGTCAAACACAAAGAAGAACATAATCGCAAGAATTTCTTAAATAACTTTACCAACAAACTCACCAAATAAGTTCTTATATAATGTAGAGTCAATTTCTTTAAGACAGTTCTTGAAGATGTTGGCAGCACCATTTCCTTTAACTAAAATGGTATCAATCAATTCTCTTGCTTGCAAAGGTATCTGTGTTTTTTGTTTAATAATATCATGTTCCTGTTTATTAATTACATTGGCCTTTAAAAGATTATCCAGGATAGGAAGCACACATGTCAACTGTTGAAAGAGAGCCATTCTATTCCTCCGAATCAAGGACAAATCATCTTCATGTTAAAAAAAAGAAAGAAAGAAAAATCCATTAGATTATAAACTGCTCCAACTACACTCATATACTAACAACCAACCCTATGAACAATTCAGACACTAAATAAATAGAAGCTGGAAAAAGAAGGACAAAATTACTCCTCTGCAGGTTAATGTCTGTCACTTGGAAAACTTTCAGAAGATTTAGCTAAGGCATATTATATATAAGTACACACATGGTCTCTGTTTTTTGTAACTTATTAAAGTCTATATATCTACCTGTCTTAGAACCCTGCTTTATCCTGC
>NW_006773778.1:1099918-1134203 GCF_000442215.2 Lipotes vexillifer | reverse complement strand
CCTGCTGAAAGTAAGCTGAGAATTTTAGAGGGCAGTATAAATTTGCAACCTCTGTACTTTGCCCCCATGGAATCACTACTGACTTCTCTTTGCATTAAATCACTTTACTTTTATAAGCATTTTCATATGAATTGTCTCCTTTGATAAAAAGATCCTATCAATTAAACAAGGCAGGTATGACTGCTTCTCATTTTCAGATAGGGAGAGACAGATTCACAATATCATTAACTGTGACCTATCGAAGGTCACAGATAGAATCAGTTATAGAATCAGGTCTCCTAGATTAGTGTCTTCAACTCCATGTTTAAGAAGCAGTAAGCAGTGTTGAAGAGTTTTGAGCTGTAGAGTTAGGACAGACTTAGAGCCCTACACTGGCTTAGCCACTTACTAGCTATGTGCCCTAACCTCCATACACCTCAGTTTCCTCATCTGTAAAATGCAGATAATAATAGTACCTTTCTCAAAGAGTTGTAAGGATTAAATGAGATACATGTGAAGTATTTATCACAATATCTGGCACATAATTAGCTACCAATATTGTCTTATAAAGGTCTAGGTTTATAGCAATTAAAAAAGACTGCATATGAATCAAGCCTAATCTTTTTTAAAAAGCACAAAATCCATTGTTAAATTTCCTACATTTATGGAACATGGGCATAAATTCCTACAGTATTTTTCAAAAAGTTCCTCTTCTGTTGCCCGCAATCACCATAATATTTAACTGCCTGCTTTCAACCTTAAAAAAAGAAAGTACATTTTTATATTTACAAGTTTAATGAGAAATAAAAAAGAAGTCTATTGTAAAGTTCCAGGGAAAAAAAAGACCATTTCCTTCACCTTTTACTTCTTTCTAGAAGTCAAACACTCTATTCATCTCAAAATTATGGAATTCCCTTCTCTGACCACAACTTAGATCCTTCTACCTTAATAATTCACCTCACTACTAACATTTGTTCTTCAATCTCCATGTCATTCCCAACTACTAACACAAGATTGTCTCCTGGCTTTGCTTACTTCCCATTCTAGTCTAGATGTAGTCAGATGTCTCAATGATCTTCTCTTATTAGCATCCTAAATTCTTCCTCCCTATTCCTTTTCTGACTTGTTTGCTTATTAAGAAACAATTTCAAATCCGTAATTCAAGGGACTTCGCTGGCAGTCCAGTGGTTAAGAGTCTGCACTTCCATTGCAGGGGGCGTGGTTTGATCCCTGGTCAGGAAATTAAGATCCCACATGCCACTTGGCCCAAAACAAAACAAAACAAAACAAAAAATCCATAATTTAAGACTATTCGTTGAACCTTACAAAGAATAAGAAAGTCACAAAACTATGGTGACCAGTTTTATTGGAGTGATTTCATTTAACCTGTGTTTTATTACTGGTTAACAATCTTTAAATCTTTTCACTTTCCTCAGGCCCTTTCTTTCACGAAGCCCTTCCCATTCCCCAAATAAATCTACTTAAAAAAAATTTTTTTGATGTTCTAGGCACTGTGCTAAACTGTTTTACTTGTAACATCTCATTTAATTTCTATAGCTGCCCCATGCAATTGGTACTGTTATTATCCTCATTTTACAGATGAGAAAAACTGAGGTCTGGTTAAAGTAATTGCCAACCTGGTAACTGACAGAGCCAGGGTTTAAACACAAACCTGTCTCAACTAGAAATCAAACTTCAAACACTGTGTAACATGGCCAAACAATGAGGTTCTCAAACTATTCCTAACATTACTTAAAAGCTTAAACTGAGAGAGTGTCTTCCAACCCAAATGCCCCAATTTACATTATATATGCAACCTTCACCTCTGCTGGCCTTTTAACCCTATCTTCTGCATACTAGTTTCCATAGCTAGTCTATAAGCTCCTTGAAAGTAAGCACCATGAATAGCAAGCACAGTATTTGGCACAGGTGCTCATCCTCAATTAACATTTATTAAAGGAATGATTACTCAAAAGACTTGTTTTGGGAGTCTGAAGCTTAACATAATCTGGATGAATACCAAAATCAGTTCTCTACTATCTTTGGACTGGGCAGGTGCTTCTCATCAAAGCCTAGGATTTCATCATGGGTTCTATTTTTTGCATAAGGATCACTAAGCAATGATTAGACAGTCAAACACCATGTTAAGAATATGATTTGAAAGAACTTAAAAAAAAAAATGTAGAAACAAGACAGGCACCCAACTATAAAATCTTGCTTTTTCAAAATAGTTTAAATTTGTTAATATATGAGAAAGAAATGCAATATAGCTCAAGAAAGGAATTATGCTAAAATCCTCTGATTAGCATAAATCAGCAATCTTCTTGGAAAATAAGCATTCAAAAAAAAAAAAAAAGTAGTCAGTGCTTCTTGACTAGGGTGATACATTACCCACAGTGAAGAAGGGGATGTGAGGCTGGAAATGACTGGTGGCTGTCACCAGCAGTTAGTGGACAGAGGGGGATGCCCACTGTCCTGCAACACGTGAGACAGTCCTATGAGCCCTCAATGGAAGTAATGCAGGTGACTAACATTCCCAAATACCTGATGCTGTTTCTTCAGTTTGTCTTTCCTTCTCTTCTTCTCTTTTTTCATCTTCAGCATTAAGAAGTGCTGACACAATATCATTAACTGTTTTGTAATTCTCTCCAGTTGTTAGGATTTTACTCTGGATTGTCTGCTTTACCAGGCTTCTACTAAAGCCCATTTCCAAGGCAGCTTTAACCACAGGTGTATTCATCATGACTGCATCATCTGAAGAACTTTCTCCAGGTCCAAAATGAACAACTAGTTTAAAAGACATGTATCTGTATAAATTCCATAAATATAAAAATACAGAGAATAATGACTATGATACAGTCTTTACTCTAGTGCGGATTATATCCTGGTAAGGGAGATGAGCTATATACACCAATTACCTATAACTCCAACAAACGTTTGAACCTGATAAGCATTAAATGAGAGTGTAGTAATAGGCTGTACTTTTAAAAAATACCACTTCCCACATCCTAGACCTACTTAATTAGAGACTCTTAGGGATGGGGAATAGGAATATTCTAAATATTCCTCAGATGATTCTTATGTACAGTCAATTTTGGAAACTGAGATGCTACACAAATTTAGAAGTGAAAAATTATCTCAATTCAGCTAGAAAAGTGGGGGAAATCAACAAAAACTTCATGGAAAAGATGGCATTAGAGTTTGAACTTAAAGGATGGCCAAGACCTAGAGATGTGGATAGATGAGTGTGATCAGAGAAGCATTTTCTGAGAACAGGGTCAATGCTAGCCAATATGGCACTTCTGTGAAAATTACAAAATGACATAATTCTTCAAGAGACTTTACTGCCATCTGCTGGAAAACTGTTTTATAATAAAAATAAATATACAATGTGCATGTGCTCCCTTGCTCAAACATATGTGGAAACCCTGTCTGAAGAGAGAACATGCCAGAACAAACACCTGAAAGATAAGGAGTGAACTATAGGAATATCTGAAAGAAATCTTTCAGGCAAAGAGAACAGCAAGTATAAAAGCCTCAAGTCAAGAGAAAAGCCTGATATATTCAAGAAACAGAAAGGTGATGCAAAGTCAGAGACGAGGGTGATGCCTAGATCATGTAGAGCCTTTTGAGGAGTTTATATTTTATTCTAAGTTTGCTACAATATTCTAGGAGGGTTTTAAGTAGGGTACTGATAAAACCTGATTTGTTTTTTCAAAAGATGAGGTAAAATGGAATCAGGGAGACCTGTTAGGATTTTATGACAAAAAGTCATAAAATGACTTTATGGCACTCATGGCAGCTTGAATCAGGCTAATAGTGGTGGAGATGGAGAGAAGTGGTAAGATTTGGGACATATTATAAAGGCAGAGATGGAAGGACTTCTAACAGATTAAATATACAAAGTAAAAGGAGGAATCAGGGATGATGTCTAAGTTAAGTCAACTTTTGACCTTAGGAAGTGAGTGCCATTAACTGAGTTGGGAAGACCAGAGGAAGAGCAAATTTGAGGGATGAAGGACAGGGAGAAAATGTTTGCTTTGGTTATATTAACTCTGAGACACCCAGTATAACCAAGTAGAGATTTAAACAGGTAGTTGAACATGCCAGTCTGCAGCTCAGGAAATGGAGAAATACATTTGGGTTGAATGTTGAGAGGTACTCCATCATTTAGAGGTTTGAAAAAGGAGTAACCACCAAAGGAAATTGTTCATGATCAACCAGGGAAATAGGGGAAAACCAAGAATGTGGTGCCCAGGGCTTCCCTGGTGGCGCAGTGGTTGAGAGTCCGCCTGCCGATGCAAGAGATATGGGTTCATGCCCCGGTCCGGGAAGATCCCACATGCCACGGAGCAGCTGGGCCCATGAGCCATGGCCACTGAGCCTGCACGTCCAGAGCCTGTGCTCTGCAACAGGAGAGGCCACAACAGTGAGAGGCCCGTGTACTGAAAAAAACAAAAACAAAAACAAAACAAACAAAAAAAGAATGTGGTGTCCAGGAAGCCAAGTGAGGAACATACCTTAAGAAGGATGCAGGAAACTATGATAGCAAGATTGCCGCTTAAGATGCCCCCAACTTGTACCCCACTCAACAACATTTTAGAATCCATCCAAGGACAAAAGTGCCTTTGTGGGAGGCTTTGGGATTTAGGTATAAGATTATGAAACCCCAGTGTATTCCAAGACCAAGGAGAGCCATTTTGAGAAGACTGGCCTGTACCAGGCACCTGAATCCCTGACCATGGTCCCAGCTACAAACCCAGAAACAGCTCAGTATCCATCAAGACTGAAAGGAGAAGATCTTTACCTGCCAAAACCAGTCAATAAAGACTGCAAGCAGCGTTTGCTCCCTCAAATGCACAGACACCAAGGCAAGGCTACATACAAATATCATACAAATCAGGCACATATGACACCATCACAAGAAACCAATAAAGATCCAGAACTGACCCCAAAGAAATGAAGATCTATGATTTGCCTGACAATGAACTCAATAGAGTCACCTTAAAAAAACTCAACAGGGCTTCCCTGGTGGCGCAGTGGTTGAGAGTCCGCCTGCCGACGCAGGGGACATGGGTTCGTGCCCCGGTCCGGGAAGATTCCACATGCCGGGAAGATCCCACATGCCGGGAGGATCCCACATGCCGCAGAGTGGCTAGGCCCGTGAGCCATGGCCGCTGAGCCTGCGCGTCCGGAGCCTGTGCTCCACAACGGGAGAGGCCACGACAGTGCGAGGCCCGCGTACCGCAAACAACAACAACAAAAAAAAACTCAACAAAATTCAAGAGAACAAAGGTAAACAACTAAATGAAATGAAGATAACAATGCATGAACAAAACCAGAATTTAATCAAGAAATAGAAACCACAAAAAAGAATCAAACAGAAAACCTGGAGCTGAAGAATCCAAGGACAGAACTGAAAAACATCAATAGAGAACTTCAACAACAGACTTGCTCATGCAGAAGAAAGAATCAGAGAACTCAAATGGAGATCATTTGAAATTAGCCACTTATAGGAACAAAAAGAAAAGAGAATGAAAGAGTGAAGGAAGCCTACATGGATTATAGGACACAACCAAATGAATAAACAGTCAAATCATGGGAATCCCAGAAGACAGAAAAAATGGAAGAAAGCTTAAAGAAATAATAGCTGAAAACTTCAGCTCCTAAATCTTGGGAGAGATATGGATATCCACAAACAGTAAGCTCAAGGAACCTCAAGTAAGATCAGCCCAAAGATTACTCCAAGACACATTATAGTCAAAATATTAAAAGCGAAAAGACAGAGAAACCATTTTGAAAGCAGCAAGAAAAAAAATGACTCCTCACATACAAAGGAACCCCCTAAAGCTATCAGCACATTTCTCTGCAGAAACCTTGAAGGCCAGGAGATAATGACTTAATATATCAAACTGCTAAAAGAAAAAAAAAAATGCCAACCAAGAACACTGGCAAAACTGTCCTTCAGAAATGAAGGAGAGATAAAAACATTCCAGACAAGCAAAAGTTGAGGGAGTTCATCAACACTAAACCTGCCTTACAAGAAAATACTAAAGTGATTTCAAGTTAAAATGAAGAGACGCTAAGTAACAACATGAAATAAAACTTACTGGTAAAGGTAAATATGTAGTCAAATTCATAACACCCTATACTGTATCTCTAGCATAAGTTAAAAATCAACAATATATTTTGCATAGCAAAAGAAACCATAAACAAAATGAAAAGACAACCCACAGAATGGGAGAAAATATTTGCAAATGATGCGAGCGACAAGAGCTTAATTCCCAAAATATACAAACAGCACATGCAGCTCTATGTCAAAAAAAACACAACTCAATCAAAAAATGTGCAGAAAATCTAAATAGACATTTCTCCAAAGAAGACATACAGATGACCAAAAAGCACATAAAAAGATGCTCATCATCACTAATTATCAGAGAAATGTAAATCAAAACTACAGTGAGGTATCATCTCACACCATTCAGAATGGCCATTATCAAAGTCTACAAACAATAAACACTGGAGAGGGTGTAGAGAAGAGGGAACCCTCCTACGCTATTGGTGGGAATGTACCTTGGTATAACCACTATGGAGAACAGTATGAAGGTTTCTTAAAAAACTAAAACAGAGAACTACCATATGATCCAGCAATCCCATTCCTGGGCATATATCTGGAGAAAAGCATAATTTGAAAAGAAACATGCACCCCAATGTTCACTGCAGCACTGTTTACAATAGCCAAGACATGGAAGCAACCCAAACATCCACTGATAGAGGAATGGATAAAGAAGATGTGGTACATATATACAATGAAATATTAGCCATAAAAAGGAACAAAATAATGCCATTTGCAGCAACATGGATAGACCTAGAGATTATCATACTAAGAGAAGTCAGAGAAAGACAAATATCATATGGAATCACTCATATATGGAATCAAATTTTTTAAAAAGTGATTTAATGAAATTATTTACAAAATGCAACAGACTCACAGATTTCAGAAACAAACTTATGGTTACCAAAAGGGAAATGTGCAGGGGGAGGGATAAATTAGGAGCTTAGGATTAACATACACACATAACTATATATAAAATAGATAACCAACAAGGACTTACAGAGGAAACTCTACACAATATTCTACAATAACCTATATGGTTAAAGAATCTGAAAAAGAATGAATATATATATGTATAACTGACTCACTGTGCTGTACACCTGAAACTAACACAACATTGTAAACCAACTATATTCCAATAAAAGTTAAAAGAAAAAAGAAATATTTATAGAAAAAAACATAAAAATAAAAAATATTATTAACTATAACTATAATAACTTGTTACTGGATACGGACTATAAAAAGATAAAAAGTATGACATCAATAGTGTAAAACATGGGATGAGGAGAAGTAAAACTGTAGAGTTTTTGTAAATTGAGGTAAGTTGTTATTAGCTTAAAATAGACTATTGTATCTAAGATATTTTACATAAGCTTCATGGTAAACACAAAGAAAAAACCTATAGTACATACAGAAAATACAATAGAGAAATTAAAGCACACTACTACAGAAAATAAATCAGAAAGGAAGAGAGCAAAAGAGGAAGAAATGAACAAAAGAACTAAAAAAACAGTCAGAAAACAATTAATAAAATCATAATAAAAAGTCCTTATATATCAATAATTACAATGCCAATAATTATTTTAAATGTAAATGGACTAAATTCTCCAATCAAAAGACAAAGAATGGCTGAATGGATTAAAAAAACCCCACTAGATCCAACAGTATGCTGCCTATAAAAGAATCACTTCAGCTTTAAGGACACAGAAAGGTTGAAAATGAAAGATATAAAAGGTGTTCTATGCAAATGGTAATCAAAAGTAATGAGGAATGGTTATACTTACATAAAATAGACTTTCAGTCAAAATCAGTGACAAGAGACAAAGATCACTATATGTAGTGATGAAGCGGTCAACTCATTAACAGTACATAAAACAACTGTAAATTTATATGCAACAAACATTGAAGCATCTAAATATTTAAAGCAAATATTAACATAACTAAAGGAAGAAATAGAGAGCGATACAATAATAGTAGGTGACTTCAATATCCCATTTTCAACACTGGCTAGATCATCCAGAAAGTTAATAAGGAAAAAGGAGACCTGAATAACAGTATACACTAAATGCCAGATGTGGCTAAAATTAAATTATAACTAGAAGACATATTTCCTATCCTTGCACTAAACTACTACATACCTGGCAAATACCTAATATCTAGCCCAATTTTCAAATCATGTGAACTGGGCCTTTCCAAACATGCTAGCTTATACAAACATTTCCTTTTTGGAGGGCTTATTATTTGTTCTTCTCATTTGGTATTCCCTGAAGTTGTTTTTCTTTTGCACTTGTCTTTCTCCAGTGAGAATGTCAGCACTTGAAGAACAAAAACTAGAATACTTCCAAGAATCCTCTAAAAATGTCATGAATCTTAGTAGATACATAATATTTATTAACTTTCTAGCACTTTTTTCTATGACCTCAGAAGTCCTTTGTTTACATACTTTCATTTAATACTCTTACAAAAAAATTCTATTCTATATTTGGAATATTTTCATACATACTTGGTGGATCAGCATTTTCATCTCCGATAGTATCTGAAGTTGACAATAGCTATGAAACAGGAGAAAAAAATAATAGATAAAATCAGAAATCTCAAACAACCTGAACACAGCAACATTAAGATAAGTTTATCGTAAGTACTGTACACACGCTTTTGAAAACATACTTCAATTTGCTGTTTTACTTTAATCATCATAAAACATTTCCTTATATATCACCCAATTCCAAATTAGAATTCAAGTATTTCTCTAGTTTCAAGAAAACAGGAAAAAGTATTAATGGTTTCTCATTCCACTTAGAAAGTCATATTTCAGCTGAATCACTCTCAGAGATTCCAAAGTGCTAACAAGTGATTTTGTTTTTCTCAAAAATATGGAGGAGACACTAAAGACTCTTCTCCAACCCCAACACAAATTTGTACAGTGGCAGGTTGAGTGATTTTTCAAAAAAAAGGAAAAAAAAAGTCTTTTTTTAAAAGCCTCTGAACAAATATGTCCATTAAGATGGACACGAAACATGTAACTATAATTAATGAGAAAACATGTAATTGTCACTTCTAATCATATTTTGTAATTATCACCTAGGAGAATTCAATGTTGCCAATTATAAAAACGTATTTACCTGTTCAAGAAGATGAGGATACCTAGCTTGAATCTCATCAACAAACTCCTGCCCTTTCATGCATATCAAGAACTCACACCTAAAACGTAAGAGGAAAATTTTTTAAGTTCTTTTATACCAAAAATATAACCTGATTATTCTAGAAAAGTGGCTTTCAAATTATTTGATTGTACCCCATAGTACAAACATTTTACATCACAACCTAGTACATATACACATCTAACAAGAACAAAACTCTCATACAATATTACAAATTCTTACTATGCATTTGATGCATTGTGATATTTTGTTTGATTGCATTAATACAATCACAACAATAAAAAGATACGGATCTCAAAGGAGCACAAGCTAAGGCTTGAAAAATACTGTTCTAGATAATTTACTTTGGGGACTTAACATAGTTTCAGAAACTTTAATTTGCTATTCCTAACATGTGGTCTTTCACAAAATATCTGCTAATCTATCTCCATTGTCCACTCTACCATTATACTTAAAGCACAAACCCTCTCTCTAAAAAACAGAGAACCAAGTATTTTCATCTATACATGTGACAGTGTTTCCCAAATACTTGCTTTCAAACTACTAGAATTTCTCAATGGTGTTCCAGGAAGTTCATATAACATGTTAACAAACTAAAAATGAATAATATGCCTAAATACAAAACCTGTCAATTTAACTTCTAAAAGAAAACACAGGAGAAAATCTTTTTTTCTATTTTTTCTAATTTTTATTTTATTTATTTATTTTTGGCTGTGTTGGGTCTTCATTGCTGCACGCAGGCTTTCTCTAGTTGTAGTGAGCTGGGGCTACTCTTCGTTGCAGTGCACAAGCTTCTCACTGCGGTGGCTTCTCTTGTTGTGGAGCACGGGATCTAGGCAAGGGACTTCAGTAGTTGCAGCTCACGGGCTCTAGAGCACAGGCTCAGTAGTTGTGGCACACAGGCGTAGCTGCTCGTGCATGTGGGATCTTCCCGGACCAGGGATCGAACCTGTGTCGCCTGCATTGGCAGGCAGATTCTTATCCACTGCACCACCAGGGAAACCCTAGGAGAAAATCTTTTTGTCCTTAGGTTAGGTAAAGATTTCTTAGCTAAGAGACCAACAGCACAATCCATAAAAGATAAAATTGATAAACTGACATCTTCAAAATTAAAAACTTCTGCTCATCAAATACACTAATAAGAAAAGGAAAGACAAGCCACAGACTGAAACGCTGCAAAAGACATCTGATATAGGACTTGTATCCAGAATATATTGATAAGTCTCGGAACTTAGTAATCAAAAAAAAAAAATTTTAAAGAGACACTTCATCAAAACAAATACAGTTCCAAGGATGAAGAACCCACAGATACAGAGGGCTGACTGTACTATGTCATATGAGGGACTTGAGCATCCATGAATTTTGGTTTCTTGAGGGGAATCCCTGGGACTGTCCTGGAACCAATCCCCCACTGACACTGAGGGACAACTGTATATAGATGGCAAATAAGAAGCTCACCATCATTAATCATTAAGGAAATGCTAATTAAAATCACAATGAAATACCACTACACATCAGTTAGAATGGTTAAAATCAAAAAGATTGACAATACCATGTGTCATTGAGAATCTGGAATTCTTACAGGTATCATACATTCCTGGTGGGAATTTAAAATGGTACAGCTACTTCAGAAAACGATTTGGCAGTTTCTTCTAAAGTTACAATAGTAAACAAAACTTGCCATCCAACCCACTATACCACTCCTAAGTACATTTACCTAAGCAAGACAAAAACATATGTTCACAAAGGTTTATTAATGTTTAGAGTGGCTTTAATCATTATTGCTCCAAACTGGAAACAACCCAAATGTCCTTCAACTGGTAAATGGGTAGATTTAGTAGAGATCATGTAAGCATGCTCAAGACTCAAGTTCATCATGCAGAGAATACAGCTTGTCATTGTTCATGATCTTAATATAGTTCTAAAGTATTTTTATTCTGGGACTGACTAACTTATATTCATAACGACTAAAGACAGGAAGTATAATGAACATTGGCTGCCCTCTATTTCCCCCTTCTCCAATAAATTCTATGAGGACAGAGATTTTTGTCTGTCTTATTCACTGATATATTCCCAGCATCTAAAATAGTTATCAGGGGGATATAGGGAAATAGGTGAAAGGGATTAACAGGTACAAACCTGAGTTATAAAATAAATAAGCCATGGGGATGTAATATACAGCATAAAGAGTATGGTCATAATATTGCAATAACTCTGTATGGGGACAGATGGTTACTAGGCTTACCATGGTAACAATTTCATAATGTATGCAAGTATCAAATCACCATGTAGTACACCTGAAACTAACATAATATTGTGTCACATATTTCAATTTTTAAAAAAAGCTATTAGAAGGGAAAAAAGGATCCTCATGATGATGTCTGATTTCCCATCGTTACTTTCAACTACTTATTCCTAGGACTCTTGCCTTCAGACAATGCTGTTACTGTCATGAATTATCATGCTCAATCGAAATGAATCCCAGTATTCTTCCTGGTCTGCTGCAAAATTTGCATTTGTCTGCCTATTAATTTTATTTTCAACCTCATATGCAATGGTACCATAATTTTTGCCTTTCACTTTAATTTGGTTCTTCTTTCTTTTGCTTTGGCTTGATTTTTTATTTGATTCCACACTGTTGTGTAAATACCAATACTGATGAAAAACAGAAATTCCTTTTGTATACAGAAATGTAAACCCTATTATCTCTTCTTTTGAATGATTATTACTAAAAATGTTAAGAGGGAAAAAATAAAATAAAACAGTATCCAGTAGGCATACAAATATTTAATAAATGAATAAATAAACTGTGTTAAAATACAGTGGATTTTAAGTGGATAATGATTATCCACTTTGGCTTTTCATTTTCTGAGATTAAAGATTATCCACAATTGAAATTTGTTGCTTACAAAAAGCACCGCTGGCCTTTTCCCTTACTTAACCATCTAAAACAAAACACAAATTACAGAAGTAAACCAAGATTTTGTTTGGTTTTGTTTTTTTTTTTTTTTTTTTTTTTTTTTTTTTATTTTGTTGAGGATTTTTTTTTTTCTTGCGTTATGCGGGCCTCTCACTGTTGTGGCCTCTCCCATTTGCGGAGCACAGGCTCCGGACGCGCAGGCTCAGCGGCCATGGCTCACGGGCCCAGCCGCTCCGCGGCATGCGGGATCCTCCCGAAACGGGGCACGAACCCGCGTCCCCTGCATCGGCAGGCGGACTCTCAAGCACTGCGCCACCAGGGAAGCCCTGGTTTTGTTTTATAAAGGACAAAATGTAGCAACTGAAACACTGTAATTGGAAAGCTGTTTCTTTTTAATACAGTATTAATTTTCAAATTATATGTACATACTCTCATAGAGCCAAGCACAATCAAATCATTTAAAATTCTGACAATCAGGAATTCTCTGGTGGCCCAGTGGTTAGGACTCGGCCCTTCCACTGCTGTGGCCTGCGTTCCAACCCTGGCTGGGGAACTAAGATCCCGCAAGCTGTGTGGTGGGGCCAAAAAGAAAAAAAGAAAAGAAAATACAATTCTGATAATGGAACATGCTTTTTTCCTACAAAAATAATTTAAAGTAAACAAAATATGTATCACTTTTTAGAATTAAAAAGTCACAATTTATCTTGATACATTATGAATATTAAAGAGGTTCAAGAGATTCCTCATTATTGTGAAAGGCACTCACCAGTCAAAACATTACCTACATGATGGGATTCCACTTTTATATAAAGTACCTAGAATGGTCGAATTCATAGAGACAGAAAGCAGAATGGTGGTTGCTAGGGGCTGCAGTGAGGGAGGGATGAGGAATTAATGAAATGAGTACAAGATTCAGTCTGGGAAGATTTTTTAAAAGTCTGGAAATAGATGGTGGTAATGAATGAGGAATAATGTGAATGTACTTAATGTCATAGAACTGTATACTTAAAAATGGTTAAAACGGCAAATTTTATATTAGGTACATTTTACAATTTTTTTAAAAGACCATATTATCTATTTCAACTCCCTCATTTTACAGATGAGGAAAGGCTCAAAGGTGTCACATGACTTGTCCAAGTTCACATAGCTACTGAGTAACAAAGACAGAATTAATTCTATTTCCATCAACAGCACTGCCTCTAAATTCTTTCTAGGCTATAGTAAAAAATAGGACACAGTAGTAGAAACAGAGTGACTAAAGGGAGATATCTGACATATCGTGACAAGATAAAATTGTACAGAGAAAAAATAATTTACAATTATAATCAGACTTAATACTGATTGTACAATCAGCTTTTATTATATGCATTTTTGTATTTATCCTATTCCTAGATCCATTTCATGTCCCTTCTTATTTTCCTTTTTCCTTCTTATCTTTTTCTTACTTATCTCCTTTTTGTTCTATTTTACATATTTTTATAATCCTTAAGTCTTCTTTAAAGCAAAATGGAAAACATAAATGAAACGTATGGCAATAATTGTGAGTCATCAAGAGTAAGTTAAATTATATCCTGAATACATGGCTTACAAAAGAAGAAATCATACAACATTCTACAACATTTTGTACCAAAACAATTAATGTTACAATTTGGTGTTTTAAAAAGGCTAATTCCCTAATGGTATAAAGAAGCTTTGTTATATTGAAATGTAAACTTAATCATGCAAGCATGCCTACTTGTTTAAGCACAGAATTTGTGTAGAAATACCTTTCAAAACAATTACCTTGGAAACCACTTGGCGTGTTCAACCCATGGGTCATCTCCAGATTCCCAACACCTTAAGCCACCATCACAACAAAAGCATTTGACATCATCATTGCGACCTAAAGAAAACACAATAATAAAACTGAATACATACGTGTCCTAATATATAAATCAAAATGAACTAGATAAAATGTATAGCTATACATTTTCTTACCCACATAATAGAAACCAGCACTTGCAAGCTGCTCAGGCTGAACTGGTACAGTTGAAGGCCAGTACATAAATGTTCTCAGTCGAGCTGCATGTGTCTGCATGCTCAAATTTGAAATGCTAAACCTCAGCGTTTCCAGAGAATTTTCCAAAAATGGACAGTTGGGGAAATGTCTCCGGTGTTCTGACACAGCATCATCCTTCGGTTCCCAGTTACTTAGAGTCCCACCACAGGCAAAGCAGGCTACTCTATCTCCAGGTCCTATATAATAAAAGCCAGCTCTTGCCAATTCTGATGGTGACAAAAAGGTTAATGGCCACATCTGGTAAGTAAGAAATCTCGCTTCTTCAGTACTCATGGCATAACTGTAGGGGTTAGTCCTCATTGGGGAAAAGTCTTCAACTGCTCTAGAATTAACAGGGTTTGGTGAAAGGTTGGAATAAGAACCACTGGACGAGCTACTATGTTCCAAAGTAGGTAATAATGAATGTGTAAAACTGTTTCTCATTGAAGAGGAAACATTTTTAGAGGTGGATTCCAGACTAGTAACAGAAACTAGATTCTGAATAAAGCTACAGCTAGGATATAGTTGTTTATGCTTTTCAATAGGATTGTCTCCTTGTTTCCAGTTATCCAGCATCAGGCCACAACAAAAGCATTTGACCTTGTCATTCACACCAGTGTAATAAAAACCAGCACGAGCAAGACTCCTTTCTGAGACAGGAACACCAACAGGGAAAGTTGAATATGTAGACATTCGGTAGAGTTCACATGAAAAGTCATATTTCATTTTTTGTTTGTTGACGATTGTCCAATTTGACAAGATCGTTCTATCTTCCATCATACTCTTATTAATTTTTTAATACAAGGGATCGGGAAAAAGTCTTTGGGAGGTAGTTTTGTGCATGAGTCATTTTACTTTTTGACTGCTAAAACCCTTCACATGACAATTCTCTTCCCCTCACATTAGCTTTTTTTCATAAAAAAGAATCAAATGATAGGCCCCTACTTATGTAAAATTCACTACACCTTCTTTACTGGACTTATACCTGAGTTGATACTCAGGTAGGATGAATATCTCTCCTAAATTACCAAGATACTATTTAATAGTCTCTGGGATTATATTAACTCAAATGCTATTTGCTCATTATTTGGTGTAATACTGACCTAATAGCCTGAAAGAAGTTGACACACCTCCAAAAATACGCTAAGACTCCTTGACTTTTCAAGGAGGTTTATATTCCAAAAATTCTAAACAAGGATAGAATACCTAAATTATGCCTTTAATTTGCTTTCGGTTACAAGCTACAAAGCCGGGATATCACTTTCCCTATGAGCACTTTAACATATTTTTTTAAATCTTCTTTTATTCTAGTAAACAAGAAGAATTAAAGTCTTCATATGGTCACATTATCTAAAGGCCAATTTCACAAAGTTTATCATCATAGTATTTACTTAAGAAGGTTAAACCAGCTTCAGCTAACAACTTTTGGAGATGTCAATACCTACAAGTGTTGTTGAACCTAAACCTGTTATACTGCATACAATGTCAAATGAAATGAATTTTGCTTAAAACTCACAAACTGCTAACTCTTCTGTCTTTGTTAAATATTGTCTGTATTTGTTTCCATTTCCTGCAGCATCATTATTATGTTGTGTTTCTTCCTAACTTTGCCTACCACTTTAGTATACTTGACCAAATGAAGGTATTTTCTCCATAAACTAGTTAACCATAAAATTTCCACAGCTGAAACTTCTTACAAAAATATTAAATAACTTGTTTTTCATTTAAGAATCATACATCTATAATATCATTCATTTTGTAATTAAAGGTAAATCAATTTATCAAGATACAGCTTGTCCTTTCTAGTGTTATCACAAATGCCTAAGGTACTGTATTACCAACAAAATTACTGCTCATGCATAATAAACCAGTAATTAACTCTACTAGCCTTCTTTCTGAAAACCCTTCATATTTTAAAAGTATAATTCATACACAAAATTACACTCCACAGAATTCAAACTATATCCCTTTATAAAGTTTCTGAGTCTCCATAACAGGATTTATTACTGCAGGGGGAAAAATGAGGGGGAAAAAGTAGACTCTTCAGGGCTGTAAATCTGAAAAGAAAAAACAAACGCTATTTTAGAAAAGTGTTATTTTCACGATGAATACAATTTATATTCTTTTCAATTTATTAAGTAAATTCTAAGTGATTTACACTTAAGATAGTACAGCTTCATTCCAGCTATTTGTCAACAAAACTAATTAGAAAAGCTTTTAATCAAAATAACTGCAATATACTCCCAGTAGCACTAAGAATACTTTTTTTAATGCACAACTTTGAAGACAGATGGACACAGAAACATATTTTGGCCTTGGTCTCCTCCCCTCTTCTGGTGACAACTTTTAATAGTTTAAGGATAATATCTCTGGCAGTTTGCTAGAGGCAAAGGGGGACTAGTGGTGAAAAAGAGACTGCACCCATCAGCAACAATGCAGCAGTTACTTAGATGGCATAATAGACTGTAACGTTATTTCTTAATGTCAAGTCTCTCCAGGACTAGGCAAACTGACCAGTGAGAGTAAATGCATCAGGAACCCACCAATAAAACCCTACAACTCTACAATGCCCTCACAATTCCAAAGCTAAACAACCACAGAAAGCAACTTGAAAACAATATACAGTATACAGTAATGGCTTATGAAACACTGCCCTTGGGAATGTGACGACTTGCATGAATGCTTTCGTTACACCAGAACTTGGTGTCCTATCTTTACAGATTTTTATCTACAAGCACCGTACGGTGGATTTGCCCTCTTTAGGCAAACTGTGGCTTTGGGGGTTGAAGGCGGGGGACAAAGTGCAAGGGAAAATAAGAGAAACTATGGAATTTACCTATTAATTTTCCGGAGCTATTTCTCACAATACACAATAGACCACTAAAGTGGCAGAGCGCGGTTGCAACTATCTGATATAGGAAATCTGCCGCCACACAACTGTCTCAGTTTGAACATACTAAACAAAGGAATACCGAGGGTTAAGTTTAAAACCCTGCAAAAACCTGACGAACATCTTGGTCAGAGTCCAAGGGCCGGAGAAGTGGGCGGCGGCCAGAGCAGACTTGCAAACAGGTCAATTGAAAAAAAATTATTTTCCACCGCAAGTCTTGGAGCTGGAGCTTCCGAATTAAACAGCCTCGGCGAGAGTGAAGAGTAGAGAACAGAGAGCTCACTGCGACCCCCGGCCTCGGCCCCCGGCCCTGTCTTCCCTTACCCACTGCAGCCTCAGGGAAGCGGGCCCGCGCGCCCCTACCCGCCTCGCGCGGCCGGGGCCCGGAAGGAGCTGCACTCACCGCTGGGCCGGCGCAGCAAACGCGGAAACGGCGCGGCAGTCTGGATCCTCCACAGCCTCGAGAGCTGCTACGCCGACAGAATAAGAAGCCGGGCGGCTCGGTTCCCGTGCTCCCAAAGCTCCCCGCCCGCGCAGAGCCCACGCCGACGCACAGTGACGACAGCGCGCCGGCCGGGATGGCGTCACGCCGCGCGAGGGCGCCGGGGCGTCTGCAGGAGAAGAGCGGCCCGAAGCGGGCGCTAGACCATACGCAGTCTGTCAGGCCGCGGGGGCGGCGGGGCCGGGCTTCCCCTTGGCGTTCCAACCTTTAATTTCGCCGCGTGAGCACTTTGGACGTTTCCTTCCTTCGCCGTTCCTGACATTCTCCTGAGGGGGACGTGGCGAAGCGTGAGCCATAGATTTTGAATCGCGCGAAGCCCTGCGGAAACGCCCCAGCGCGGGCGGTGAGCGTCTCCCCCGCGTCACCCGGTTGGGGTCTAGCCCCAGCCGGATTCCTCTAGTGGGGCCTCCCCTCGGCGTGGGTGACCGCGTCGTCCGGGGGTGGAGTCAACCCGGCGGTGTTTCGGCTTCGATTAAGTGAACGGTTGTAACCGTTTTCCTCAGCAGCTTTGTGATGTCAATCTTAAACAGCTGGCCGCGAAAATGGAAAAAAGACGAGTGTTGGAAAGCAGAACAGCATCAGAGGATTAATTTTGAAGCTTTGATTTTATAGTCTTTTGGGGAGTATATCTATTTTATAATCAACCACTGTATCTTTTATTTTTAAACTTTTGTTTTTCCTGTTCTGGAGGCGAATGCACTGACAAAAGTGTCCTAATTTCAGAAGCTCATCACTAGCAACGGTTCGGTGCTTCAGGCCAGGCTTCAGTCCCCTTTTTTTTCCCTGAATGTGACTAGGATGGAGTGTATACATTCATATACGTGTGTATATATAAATCATACGTGAACCACAGAGGAGCCCTGTATCTATGACATGTTTAACTAGTTAACTGATAGAAAAATTGTAAATACAAAATCTTGGTTTTCCTAGTCAGGGACGTTTTTCTCCCCCCTCTCTAGCAGTGTGGTGAACACGGTAAATATTTGCTGCATTGCAGCGAGAGAATTTTTTAGTTTATGTTCTGTGAAGACACTCTTTGTCAATGAAATCAGATGTTTTCTTCTTTCAGGGGAACTCCAGGGGGCAAATATTTCAAAAACTTCCAAATAACAAGCCACTTAATTAGGCATCCGGGGGAATTCCAAGACCCTGAACCGTTTCCCATTTCCTGTCCCAGTCATTTCTGCTTGCCAATCAGTCACAGAATAGGAGGGCTTCTGTTCCAGTGTTAATAGTAAAAAGAAAGTACTTGTAACAGTTTGTGATACAGAGAAAAGAAATGCCATGGCTCCCAATGACTAAAAACTTCCAGATTATGCACATGAGTTTTGATAGTAGTTCAGTATGTAGTTCAAGTTGCAATTTCTGGGAAAGTTACAGGACTTTCTTTTTATGTGTGGGAAAATATATGTTAGCAAGAATTGTTCGTTTTGGATTCAAGATTATTAAAGATTATTTCTCTTTTTCAGTTCTTGTCCTTACCAAAAAAGTATAGGGGAAAATTCATATTTCAAAAACTCAAAGTCCTTATATATTTTCCCCAAGAAACCATGTAATAACATTCAGGTATAATAAATACTACTTTATAACTTTTAATCCTATATAACCTTGTAGTTGAGTGTTAAATTTATTCAGTTACCCACTTATTCAGTTAATCTTTTTCATATTTCCAGTGTAGAATTGCTGGTGATTTTTAAAAATAAGTTGTGTTTTTCTGCTGAGGTTGCTATACTAATATTTTTCACATTTATGTAGAAAAATATTTACAGGATCCAAGACAATTTGAGGAGGAATATAAGACTGAAGGGGCTTGTCCACTAGATAACAAGTCATATAGTTATATAGTAATTCAGATAGTATTAGTACAAGGATGGACAAATAAAGGAGCAAGATAAATAGCCCAGAAAAGATATATATGTATATGTGAATTTGATATATGACATTGGTATTACATATCAGTGAGAAAAGGATTAACTGGTCAATGAGTAATACTGAATGGTTATTCTAATGAAAAATAAAATTAGATCATCACCTAACTGTTAAAAAAAAATCCTGATGGATAAAAACCGTAAAAGTGAACAGCTATGATTGTGAATCCAGGGTTTTAAACATATTTTTTGAGTTATAATCCATTGCAGTTATTGTAGGCCATAGTAGGCCAATGGGAGCTTATTCACGTTGGCTCCTGAGTCCTTTTGACATGGCCATAGTAGTCTTTGATTGCTTTGTTGGCTGGCTTTGTACATTTCTTACCCAATACCTATAATTAGCCATTTATTCAAAGTGCTCTGGTTCCTTTAGTGGGAAATGATATATAAAGACCATAATCTGAATGTTTGTGGTACTAATTGTTATTGAGTTGTATTGTTTTTATAACCTGTTCTGTGGACACAGTTGGGTAAATATGGCCTTTTGGTTTTTTTTAATAAAAAGCATCATGAACTCTAACTTCCAATTCAAATTCAGGAATTCACGGTTTTATTTAACCTCATTGATTGTACAGCTCCCTTCCTTCCTGCACACTGAAAAATCCTTATTCTCACCTGTACTCCCTTCCTGCCCTGTAGGCAATGATTTAAACATTTTTTTAATGTTTTTTTATTCTAAAAATATAGTTTATGTACATTTATCCATATCTCCCTTTTTCTTAGATAACTGGTAGCATACTTTTTTCCACCTTTTTTTACTTACTAATAAATTATGGAGATCACTCAATACTAGTATATATAGAGAGAGATTCCTCATTTCTGCACAGTACTCCATTGTGTAGATGTAGCACAATATATTCAACTAGTCCCTGTTGATGAAAAAATCATTTGATCTAAGAAAGAAATGGAAATTTTACTTGAGCCAAATTTTTAAAAAATAAATTTATATACTTTATTTTTGGCTGCATTGGGTTTTCATTGTTGCGTGCAGACTTTCTCTGGTTGTGGTGAGTTGGGGGGGCTACTCTTCGTTGTGGTACATGGGCTTCTCATTGTGGTGGCTTCTCTTGTTGCGGAGCGCAGGCTCTGGGCACGCAGGCTTCAGTAATTGTGGCACGTGGACACTAGAGCGCAGGCTCAGTAGTTGTGGCACACGGGCTTAGATGCTCCGTGGCATGTGGGATCTTCCTGGACCAGGGCTTGAACCCATGTCCCCTGCATTGGGAGCTGGATTCTTAACCACTGTGCCACCAGGAAAGCCCACTTGTGCCAAATTGAGAGTTATAACCCAGGAACAGTCTCTCAGAAAGCTCCAAGAACTGTTCTGCCTTTTACAGGTCAAAGCACAGTTATATAAGTTTTTGAGACAGAGGGCTGTATGTTAAATGATGTATTATTGACAGTTAATATAATCTAGCGTGTAGTAGTGGGTCATGGGTCATTGTGGCCCCATACAAGATTAAGAAGGAATGTTATCTTGTAAGGAGTTGGCTTGTTGGGGCTAGGAGAATGTTGCTCTTTATTGTTGAGCAGGTATTCCTGCCAATGGAGAGGTTTGGTTGATGCATAATGCAGATACACAATGCACAGTAGAGGTGGGAAGAGGGGACCAAAGAGCAGAGAAAATTTTTTTATGTTTAAATTTTTCTTGTCTTGCCATAAAATATAATTTTATTTCATATACCATAATGTATTCAACTACTTCCCTATTGATGGACATCTGGGTGGTTTCCAATCTTTTACTATTACAAATAATGCTGTAATGAATAGTTATGGATATCTTGTTTTAGGATATGTTCCAGAAGTTGGATTCTTAGGTCAAATAGCAAATTCATACGTAATTTTGCTAAGTATGATCAAATACCCTTCCCCCTCCATGGAACTGTTGGCATTTTGCAACCCAGTCAGCAATGTATGTAAATTCCTTTTTTCTACACAGCTTCATCAGGGGAGTATGTTGTCAAACTTTTGGATTTTTGCCAGTCTGTTAAATAGAATCTCAGTGTGGTTTTAATTTCATTGCTGTGTTATGAATAAGATCGATAATCTTTTTAGTGTATCAATTGCATATGTAATGGTTTATTTTTTTTAAATATAAAGGAATGTTAGGATTGATTATGTGGTATTATTAAAGAAAAATTATTCTGACACTTGTTAAAACATTAACAAGTAAGGAACTACAAGTAAGGAAGACTTTATTCAAGACTACTGCAATAAGAGCATTGCAATGGGGGAGAGAGATCAGGCTCAACTCTGAATACAGCAAAAATAGCTGAGGATTTGTAGCCAAACAATGGAATGAAGGGGTCAGTGGAAGAAAAATTACTAGTGGAGACATCAAGGGCAGGTGGATTCTTGCTGAAGATTGGCCAAGGGCTTATACATCAAAAGTGGAAGATAAAGAATTTAGTCAGATATCAAGGGTGGGAGCATTCTCACTAACCTGACTTAGCAGGATTCTTGCTAAGACTGGGCTAGACAGGCCAAAGATGGGGTCGGGGGTGACAAATGGAGACGGCACTGACTTAAATCTACATAACAAACTTTACCCTGGTTTACCATGCTTTTCCTGGTAACTTCCACATAACTGGCTTCCTCAAACCCTTCTTTCTCTCTTTTGTCTTGAGCTGAAAATGGTATTTAAGCCTGTGGCTTAGTCCACCTCAGGGAGTTACTCATTTTTCCCTGGGTATCTCCCATGTATACATGAGGTATATATGTGAAACTTCTGTTTGTTTTTCTTGTTAATCAGTCTTTTACTACAGGGGTGTCAGCCAAGAACTCAGAAAGGTAGAGGGAAAATTATTTTTTTCTCCCCTACATTAGTATATACCGTAGGGAAGGAAAAATCTCTTCCTATGCCCATCTTAGGTTCTCCAGCTGGGGTCCTGTAAACTAGACTAGCCAAAAATATATTAGCAAGAGAAAAACAAGCTAATTAACATTTGCATTGCACATGTACCAATAAGAACCCTCAGTGATGAGTAACCTTAAAGAGAGGGTTAGAACTTGGGTTTTAATACCAACAAAGGAAAAGAGGTTTGGAGCTTCTGGGTGAGAGAGGCAAGTTATAGGAAGGTCACCAAGAAAAGCAGGGTAAACAAGAGCTGTTTAGTGAGGTTTGTTATGCAGATTTGAGTCCTTGCCTTCTCCTTTGATAAGAGTTTTAAGAGTACTTCTCTTTCAGATACTGAAGAGGGAGACACCTCTACAAATGGAAATTTACTTTAGAGCTTTTCATGATAGATCTCAATACCCTTTAGCTCAAAATAATCCATTTGCCAAAAGTACATTTTGGGGTGGCATACTCTGTTACCCCTCAGTACATGAATGAAATGTATACTTCCCTGAATTTTTGAAGTATTTTATTTAAAAAATTCAATAAACAAAACCCAACACAATAAGAACTTGGAAATTTTGGCCACATCACAATTTTCTTCCCCAACGTCTAGTTACTTAAAACATCCCAAGCATTACCTTTCTATCTGTTGAAAAAAAATCACTATCTATCTATCTTAATCATGACAGCTTTAAAATTTTGTTGTCTGTAGCAAAAGTCAAAAATTTTAAATATCAGAAATATTTAAAAGCTTAATTAGTGAACTTTATTTAATATAAAGTAGAATCTCAGCAGCTCTAATTGAAAAAAATCAATGAGTTAAAAGTTAGGATGATAAAGGTTTATATAAATGGATTAAAAATGGCCCCTGCATATTGGCCCTATATTTTTTACTTCATAGCAGATTGGGACCACTAGCTCAAAAGCTTGCCTCTGCCAAACTCAAATTTTTACACATCTAATTGCTTTAACTATATCCTAAATGACCATATTTTAAGCCATTTAGAGCCTTCCTGTTTTGCATGCCCAGCATCCGCAAGACAAACCTCAGCTTAAGAACCCAAGTCACTGCTACCCTTCCGAGATCCATGACTAAGCTGTCTGCAACATCACCTAGCTATGTAAGCCTCCTCTCTGGTACCCCTCTTGCCTGGGAGTTCCCTTGTCCTCTTCCCCTTGTGGTGGTGGCCCCACACCTGACTCTGGAAGGTCGCCTGTTGTGAGGGATTTCCCCTTGTCTGAACCCGCCAAGCACTCCAAAATAAAGCTTGTTGTGTGCTACTGCCACCTGGTGGTCTTTTCTTTAATAAGCCCCGAAATCCTTGAACTCATTAACAAAAGGAAAAGCCTTAGGATTGGAGAAAAATAGTCACAAGAAGTCATGTTGGCAAACACAAAGCATAGAGGACCTTGTTCTTTCTATGCATATTTCCTGTCAAGGGAGGAGAAGATAAAAGACTTCTAGGATCCAAAAAGCTGATACAGATCTAGGGAAAGTTTTTCCTGTGGTTTTCCTGAAAATAATCATGTGAGAGAAACTGAGAAGTTGAATCTGTAGTAGAATTGTTTGAAAGCCTTAGTAAAGTGCGACAAATAAATAAAACTTTAGGTGACTTAGAAATTTGAGCTCTCTTCACAACATAGGTAAACTATGTTAGTGAAAACATACCCTTTTATAGATGACAGTGCAAAATCATTCTAATCTTTGAAATATGTGCAATATGTCACAAAAACTTGGGCATTACAGTGAAACAGATTTTGCTTTAATCTCTGCTGTTTCTCCTTGAGTTACATGCCTTTGAATAAATTATTTAACTCTTTCATTCATTTAAGAATCATGGAGGTGAGTGGCCAAGATAACAGAGTAGGAAGACCCTGAGCTCATCTCGTCCCACGGGCAAACCAAAATTACAACTATTTACAGAGCAACTATTGATAAGAAAGACTGGAATCTAGAAGAAAAGATTGTCTACAACTAAAGCTATAAAGAAGGAACCACAATGAGATGGGTAGCATGGGAGGAGACACAGTATAGTCATGATCCATACCCCCTGGTGGGTGATCCACAAAGGGGAGGATGATTACAATTACAGAGGTTCTCCCCAAGTAACAAGGGGTCTGAACCCCATATAGGGCTCCCCATCCCAGGGGTCCTATACCTGGAAGATGAACCTCCAGAATATTTGGCTTTGAAGGCTAGTGGGGCTTACTTTGGGGAGAGCCAGAGGGTTGTGGGAAATAGAGACTCCACACTTAAAGGGCACATACAAAATCTAACATGTTCCAGGACCCAGGGCAGAAGCAGTAATTTGAAAGGAGCCTGGGTCAGAGCCACCTGATGATCTTGGAGAGCCTCCTGGAGAGGCAGGAGGCAAATGGAGCTCACCCTTGAGACATAGACAACCACTTTTGGCAGCTCATTCTACCCCTAGGACACTGGTGCTGGCAAGTGCCATTTTGGAATCCTCGCTCTAGCTTCTTAGCATCAGGACTAATAAGGCAGGCTGCCTTAAGACCACTGAGCCCACAGACATCCTGGGATATGGTCATATCCAACAGAGGGTCCAGGACCTGGCTCCATACACCAGTGAGCCAGCACTAGCCCCAAGAACCCCAGGACCCTGCAGCTAGAGACCTTGGGACACAGCTCCACCCACCAGTGGGCCTGTACTAGCCTTGGGACCAGCCTCACCCACCAGTGGGCAGGCACCAGTCCCAGGATCTCCAAGCCTGCCCACCAGGGAGCTGGCACTAGCCTTGGAACCAGCCACCCACCAGCGAGCAGACACCAGCCGCAGGACACCCTGGGACCCGGCTCCACCCATCAGTGGGTCAATATACCAACTTCAGAACCCCAGTGCCCTGCAGCCAGAGATGCCAGGACCAAGCTCCATCTACCAGGCCAGAACCAGCCCCAGGAACCCCTGGGCCTTGGCCTTACCCACGAGTAGGTGGGCACAAGCCCCAGGACCACTGCAGCCCCACAGCCTGCCATAGCAGGACCCAGCCCATCCACCAACAAGCCAACACCAGCTCTGAGACACACTGGGCCAATTAGCCAGCTGCCCCAGGATCTGGCCCCATCCACCAGTGGGCTGACACAAGCCTTCAGGGCACCCCAGACCCTGCAGGCAGCACCCACCCACCAGCAGACCAAACAAGCTCCAGAACCCCTAGGGCCCTACAGCCAATAATCCCAGGACACTGCTCTGCCTGCCAGTGGGCCGGCACTAGTCCCAGGAACACAACAACATACATACTGTCTTGTCAGCACCCAGCCAACTCACCAGCAGACTTGCCCCAGCCCCAGGACACCCTGTGCCCTGGCCCTGCCCACCATCAGGTCAACACCAATCCTGGGAACCTTAGGCCTATCAGCCAGTGGCCCCAGGATCTGGCCCCACCTACTAGGGGGATGACACTAGTTTCAGGACCCCAGGGTCTTACATCCAGAGAACCCAGGACATGGCTCTGACTACCAGTGACCAGCACAAGCCCCAGGACATCCTGAGCCCAGGCTCTGCCCACCAGCAGGCCAACACCAGCTCCAAGAGACTTTGAACCCCTCGGCCAGCCACTCTGGGATCCAGCCCCACTCACAGGTGGGCCAGCAGCCCACAGAGCTTGCAGCAAGCCACGTCAGGAACTGGCCTCACCCACCAGCAGGCTGACACTAGATCTAGAAACCTTGGCCCTGTAACCTGGTTCTACCCACCAGTGAGCCTGTACTAGCCCTGGGAACCCCATGAGGCTCTGCAGCCAGCCGCCCCATGACCCAGCCCCACCAACCAGTGGCCAGCAGTCTACACACTGGGAAGAACTTGGCAACCAACCAAACTGGGTGCCAGCCACACCTACTAGACCACACAAAGTAGCCCACCACAACAGAGGACCAATGCAGTCCACACTGGGGGCACCCCTAGAGCATATAGCTCTCATGACCAGAGGGGAGTGTGTTGCTGGGATGTGTAAGATGGCTCCTACGAAAGGCCACTTCTCCAAGGTTAGGAAACATAACCAACCTATCAGATACACAGAAATAAAAACAGCAAATTAGGCAAAATGAGGTGACAGAGGAACATAAAGATGATCAAAGAACTCAGGAGAAGATATAATGGACAGAGTGAGATGTTAGACGTTTTTAACAAAGAGTTAGTTAGAAAATATAAAGAAGAACCTGAGATGAACACAAAAACTGAAATGAAAAATATAGTAGAAGGAATCAAGAGTAGATTAGATGCAATAGAGGGACAAATCAGTGAGCTGGAAGACAGAATAATGGAAATAACTGATGCTGAAAAGAAAAAAGAAAACAATAAAAGAAAATGAGGACAGTTTAAGAGATCTCTAAGACAACATCAAGTGCACTAATATTCACATTACAGGGGTCCCAGAAGGAAAGGAGAGAGACAGGGGCAGAAAACATATTTGAAGACATAATAGCTGAAAAATTCCCCAACCTGGGAAAGGAAACAGGCACACAGATCCAAGAAGCACAGACAGTCACAAACAGGATTAACCCAAAGAGGACCACACCAAGACATAATTAAAATGTCAAAAATTAAAGAGAGAATATTAAAAGAAGCAAGGGAAAAGCAACAATACAAAGGAACTCCCCTAAGGCTATTAGCTGACTTTTCAGCAGAAACCCTGCAGGCCAGAATGGAGTGGCATGATTTATTTATTTATTTATTCATTCATTTACTTATTTGGTTGTGCTGCACAGCTTGTGGGATCTTAGTTGCCCAACCAGGGATCAAACCCATGACCCCTGCATTGGAAGCATGGATTCTTAACCACTGGACCATCAGGGAAGTCCCTGGCATGATACATTTAAAGTGATGAAAGGGAGAAACCTACAACCAAGAATACTCTGCCCCTCAAGGCTCTCATTCAGATTTGATGGAGAGATCAAAATCTTTACAGACAAGGAAAAGCTAAGAGTTCAGCACCACCAAACCAGCTTTACAAGAAATGTTAAAAGGACTTCTCTAAGTGAAAAAGAAAAGGCCACAACTAGAAACATGAAAATTATGAAAGAAAAAATCTCATTGGTTAAGGCAAATACACAGTAAATGTAGGAAATCAACCATGTATAAAGCTAGTAGGAAGGCTAAGACAAAAGTAGTAAAGTCATCTATATCTGTAATAAGTGGTTAAGGGATACACAGAATAAAAATATATAAAATATGTCAAAAAGAGTAAATGGGGGAAAGAGGAGTAAAAATGCAGGGTTGTTAAAATGCATTTGAAATTAAGAGATCACTTAATATAATCATATATATGATTATATATATATACATATGTATAGATAGATCATAGATAGATAGATAGATAGATAGATAGATAGATAGATAGCTTGCTACATATAAACCTCATGGTAACCACAAACCAAAAATCTATAATAGATACACACACACAAAAGAAAGGAATCCAAACATAGCACTAAAGATAGTCATCAAATCACAAAGAAAGAGAACAAAAGAAGAAGAAAGAACAAAAACTACAAAAACCCCCTAAAATTAACAAAATGGAAAGAAGTACATACCTATCAATAATTACGTTAAATGTAAATGGACTAAATACTTCAATCAAAAGACATAGAGTGGCTGAAGAGACACAAAAACAAAACCTATATTTATGTGGTCTACAAGAGACACATTTCAGATCTCAAGGCACACAGTCTGAAAATGAGAGGATGGAAAAAGGTATTCCATGCAAATGGAAATGAAAAGAAAGCTGGGGTGGCAATATTTATGTCAGACAAAATGGACTTTAAAATAAAGAGTGTAACAAGAGACAAAGAAGAACATTACATGATGTTCAAGGGACCAATACAAGAAGAAGATATAACAATTGTAAATACATATGTATCCAACATAGGAACACCTAAATACATAAAGAAAATATTAACAGACATAAAGAGAGAAACTGACAGTAACACAATATTAGTAGGGGACTTTAACACCCCATTTACATCAATCAACAGATCATCCAGACACAAAATCAATAAGGAAACACTGGCCTTAAATGACACATTAGACCAAATTGACTTAATAGATATATATAGAACATTCTACCCAACAATGGCAGAATACACATTCTTTTCAAGTGCACATGGGACATTCTCCAGGATAGATCACATGCTAGGCCACAAAACAAGTCTCAATAAATTTTAAAAAACTGAAATTATATCAGGCATCTTTTCCAACCACAATTCTATAAGACTAGATATAAACTACAAGACAAAAAACTGCAAAAAAACACAAATATGTGGAGATTAAACAGCATGCTACTAAACAACGAAAGGATAAGAGAAAAAAAATTAAAAATACCTGGAGACAAATGAAAAAAACATGATGATCCAAAATCTATGGCATGTAGGAAAAACATTTCTAAGAGGGAAGTTTACCTCAATAAAAGCCTACCTCAGGAAACAAGAAAAATCTCAAATAAACTACCTAACCTTACACCTAAAAGAAGTAGAAAAAGAAGAACAAACAAAATCCAAAGTTAATATAAGGAAAGAAATCATAAAGATCAGAGCATAAATAAAGTAAATAGAGATGGAAAAAACAATAGAAAAGATCAGTAAAACTAAGAGTTGGTTCCTTGAAAAGATAAAAAAAATTGATAAACTGTTAGCCAGACTTGCAAGAAACAAAGAGAGGACCCAAATCAATAAAATCAGAAACAAAATAGAAGTTACAAATGATACCACAGAAATACAAAAGATTGTAAGAGATTACTATGAAGAATTATACACCAATAAAATGGACAACCTAGAAGAAATGGACAAATTCCTAGAAATGCACAATCTCCCACCACTGAATCAGGAAAAAGTAGAAAATAAGGACAGACCAATTTCTAGTAATGAAATTGAATCAGTAATTAAAGAAAAAAAAAGCTTCCAACAAACAAAAGTCCAGGACCAGATGACTTCATATGTGAATTCTACCAAACGTTTAAAGATGAATTAAAACCTATCCTTCTCAAACTAGTCCAAAAGCTTGCAGAGGCAGGGACACTTCCCAACTAATTTATGAGGCCAGCATCACCCTTATATCAAATGAGACGAAGATATTACAAAAAAAGAAAATTACAGGCCAATATCACTGATGAACATAGGTGCAAAAATCCTCAACAAAATACTAGCAAACCAAACCTAACAATACATTAAAAGGATCATTATCAAGTGGGAGTTATACCACAGATGCAAGGATGATTAATATCCACAAATCAATCAATGTGACAGATCACATTAACAAACTGAAGAATAAAAAATCATGATCATCTCAATAGATGCAGAAAAAGCTTTTGACAAAGTTCAACATAAATTTACAATAAAAACTCTCCAGAAAGTGGGTATAGTTGGAACATACCTCAACATAATAAAAGCCATATATAACAAACTGACAGCTAACATCATACTCAATGGTGAAAAGCTGAAAGTATTTCCTCTAAGAACAGGAACATGACAAGGATGCCCACTCTCACCACTTTTATTCAACATAGTATTATCAATAGAAGTCCTAGCCACAGCAATCAGAGAAGAAAAATAAATAAAAGGAGTCCAAGTCAAAAGAAGTGAAACTGTCACTGTTTGCACATGATATGATACTATACATAGAAAATTCTAAAGACACCCCCCAAAAACTACTTGAGCTCATCAACAATTTGGTGAAATTGTAGGATACAAAATTAACAAATAGAAATCTGTTGCATTTCTTTACACTAACAATGAACAAGAGAAATTAAGAAAAAATCCCATTTACCATCTCATTAAAAAGAATAAAATACCTAGGAATAAGTCTAACTAATCTAACTAAGGAAATAAAGACCTGTGCTTAGAAAACTATAAGACACTGATGAGAGAAATTAAAAATGATACCAAATGGAAAGATATACTATGTTCATGGATTGGAAGAATTAATATTGTTAAAATGCCCATATTATCCAAGGCAATCTACAGATTCAATGCAATCACTATCAAAATACCAATGGCATTTTCACAGAACTAAAACAAATAAATCTAAAATTTGTATGAAAACACAGAAGACTTCAAATAGCTAAAACAATCTTAAGAAAGAACAAAGCTACAAGTATCATGCTCCCTGATTTCAAACTACACTACAAAGCTACAGTCATCAAAACAGTATGGCACTAGCACAAAAGCAGACACATAGATCAATGGAACAAAATAGAGAGCTCAGAAATGAACCCAAACTTATATGGGCAATTAATGTATGACAAAGGAGGTAAGAATATACAATGAGGAAAAGACAGCCTCTTCAATCTTTTGCTACATGCAAAAGAATCAAACTGGACTACTGTCTCACTCTATGCACAAAAATAAATTCAAAATGGATTAAAGACTTAAATGTAAGACTTGAAATCATAAAAATTCTAGAAGAAAACATAGGCAGTACACTCTTTGACAACGGTCTTTGTAATATTTTTTGGATCTGTCTCCTTAGGCAAAAGAAACAAATGGCACTACATCAAACTAAAAAGCCTTTGCACAGCAAAGGAAACAATCAAGAAAACAAAAAGGCCACTTACTGAATGGGAGAAAATATTTGCAAACGATATACTGATAAGGGGTTACTATGCAAAATATGCAAATAACTCATACAACTAAACATCAAAAAAAAAAAAAAACCCCACAAACAATCCACTTAAAAATGGGCAGAGGATCTGAATAAATATTTTTCCAAGGAAGACATACAGATGGCCAACAAGCATATGAAAAAATGTTCAACATTGCCAATTATTAGTGAAATGCAAATCAAAACAACAATGAAATATCACCTCACACCTGTCAGAATGGCTGTCATCAAAACAGCCACAAATAAATGTTGGTAAGAATTTGGAGAAAAAGGAATCCTGTACACTGTTGGTGGCAATGTAAATTGGTACACCTACTATAGAAAACAGTATGGAGATTCCTCAAAAAATTAAGAATAGAACTACCGTATGATCCAGCAACAGCACTTCTGGACATTTATCCGAAGAAAACAAAAACACTAGAATATATATGAACTCCTATGTTCATTGCAGCATTACTTACAGTAGTCGAGATATGGAAGCAACCTAAGTGTCCATCAAGAGATGAATGGATAAAGAAGATGTGCTATATATACATACAATGGAATATTACTAAGCCATTAAAAGAAGGAAATCTTGTTATTTGTGACAACATAGATGGACCTAGAGGGTATTATGCTAAGTGAAAAAATTTAGACAAAGACAAATACCATATGATTTCACTTATATGTGTAATCTAAAAACAAAAACAAATGAACAAACATAACAAAACATAAACAGAGTTATAGTACAGAGAACAAGGAGGTATATGCCAGAGGGGAGGAGGGCAGGGGAAGAAAAGAACTAGGTGAGGGAAGTTAAGAAACACAAATTTCTAGTTGCAAAATAAATGAGTCATGGATATTAAATGTATTATACCTAAGTACTAGGGATGTAACATACAACATGATAAATATAATCAATACTGTTGTATGTTACATATGAAAGTGAGAGTAAATTCCTGGAGTTCTCATCATAAGAAGAAAAATTTTTTTCTATTTCTTTAATTGTGCACCTACAGGAGATGATGGATGTTTATTAAACTTGTCATAGTCACTTCATGATGTATGTAAAGCAAATCATTATGCTGGATATCTTAAACTTATATAGTACTGTATGTCAATTATATCTCAATAAACCTGGAAAAAAAAAGAATCGTGGAGTACATACCATGTGCACAAATTCTAAGGACAGTGCAAATAAAAAACAGTCCCTTCCCAAGAGCTCACAAACTAGCAAAAGAGACCAATAAATGAACCCTGTACAATGTGATAAGCACTAGCATAAAGTCAAGTACAGGGGCAATAAACGATCATGAAGGAAAATCAACTATACTTCAATAAAATGAAAAATTTTTAAATATGGAGCATGAAGAAAACTTTTAACTCAGCCCAGAGAAAAGGGGGTGGATGGTGCATGGAGAGTAGCTTTCTAGAGAAGATATTTTACAGTTACATATTACCTTTTAATAATTTCTGATGAGTCTCTAATGTCTTGAAATGATAAAATTAAGAGCAATTATATTATCTAGATCAGTACTGTCCAACAGAAATGTAATGTGATATACATAATTAATTTAAAATTTTCTAGTAACCATATTAAGAAAGTAAAAAGAAACAAGTGAAATTTATTTTAATAATATATTTATATAACACAACATATCTAAATATCTAAAATATTATCATTTCAACATGTAATCAATATAAATTATTGAGATATTTTATATTCTTCTAGGTTTTCTAAATTTATTTTGTATTTTATACTTACCACACATCTCAATTCAAACTAAGCCACATTTCAAGTGCTCAATGGCCTGACATGGGACTAATATATCAGCTAACACAGATCTATTTTGAACTAATGTTTCCCAATAACTTAAAGTATGAAGACCTCTCAAAATACTTTGAGGATATCCACATTATAGTTTGACACTTTTAATATACATCAATTGATAAATCATATTGAAAAAGCTCTTTTGAGCAAATTTAACAATGCTTTTCCATGTATGCTGATTTTGTATAACAGTGTCTACATGTGTTTGAAAAATGGTACCCTAAGATATGATATTATATATCATCCCATATCATAGTATTATGATATCACATAATATGCTTAAGCTAATTTGAATTGAATTTTGGCCTGACAGAACATATAGATCACTATTTTTAGGCATCACCTAAGTTCTATTGTATCCACCCCTATTACAGTAAGATCAATAAAGCTGACAGATGAGCACTTTTTGAGAGTTTCCTTATAAATATGATTCAAATATCCTGGTAGCAAGATGATTATTAAAGAATTCCTAAGGTCTCTTCCAGTTGATGGTAGTATTTAATATGGGTTCTCCTCCCAACTCTCTTACTTACCAGCTGTGAGACCTTAGGCAATATACTAAACCTTTCTAAACCTTTGTTTTTTCATCTTTAAAAAACAAGAACAGTATCTACTTAATATTTGTTGAGCACTCTAGGCATCTTACATGCACCAGCTCTTTAAATCCTCACCGCAATCCCATGAGATGTTGCTATATTATCCCCATTCCACACAGATGCACTCAGAGGCACAGTGACGTTAAATTTGTCCAAGATTACTCAGCTGTAATTTGAACCCCAAACCTGCAATTTTAATCCCCGTGCTATATACTGTCTTTCTTAAGTTACAGTGATTCTCAAATGAGATAATACACAGACACTTAGTACATGCAAGTTCAGTGTCAGTTTATCATTGTTATTATTAAGATTCTAATGCCCATATTTGTACCTTTTTAAAATGCTCTTTCCTAACTGGAAATGCCTTGCTTCATCATTCTGAAAATAATTCCAAGTCCCACCTCCTACATAAATCTTTTTTTAACTAAGTTGATTGCTCTTCGCTAAAAATTCCCTTTGATATCTAAAGAAGTGCAGAATTTGGCCCATGATTCTCCACCAATGATTATGCCTTATTACTTTAACAACAGTCGTAATTAAGGAGGAAGAAATTCCCTCTCACATCCCACCCCCACTCATAGAAAGTCATTTATTCCCTCATTTTTTTCAGTAAGGGCCTATTCTATGTCAGGCTCTGAGCTAGGTGCTAGACACATACTGGTGAACAAAACACATAGTTCCTTTTCTCACGGAAATTTTGACAATAGAACATGACATTAAACAAATAAATGTATAAATACAAATTGTGGTAAATATCATGAAGAAAAGGAATAGGCCATCAGAAAGACAGTCTAAGGGGTATAATTTAGATGGAGGAAGTCAGAGAAGGCCTCTCTGAAGAAGTAACATCTAAGCTAAGTAAGACCTAAAGAATGAGTAGAAATTTGTCAGGGAAAGA
>NW_006773778.1:1095243-1099501 GCF_000442215.2 Lipotes vexillifer | reverse complement strand
AAGAGTGAATGAAAGAACAGTCCAGTCAAAGACGCTGAAGCAAAAGAGCTTGCCATGTTTATTTAGACACTGAAGAAAGCCAAGGTAGCTGAGATATAGTGAACAAGAGGAAAGTGGTAGAAAATGAGGCTGAAAACTATACAGGGCCATGTCAGAATCTGATAAAGAACAAAATACCTATTATTGTATTTGCACAGTACAAACTCCAGAGGTTGGACCTTGCCTATCTCTTCTTTACTAGAAGGATAGGGGTCGGCACAGTTTTTAAAGGAATGAGTAATCCTGACCTACTAATACTCTTTGTTCCAAGGGTACTAGTGTTGCTTCTAAAATAGTGAATTTCTTAAACATTCCATCTGATAGTTTTGACTAGAACTTACATGGTAAACATCCACACTATCTACTATGATGTGCAATACATCAAAAGGAGGTAAAGATGTTTGAATGACATTGCCTGTGACTGCAAAGGAATTTAATGGCTAATAGTATCAAGTAATATAAGGAAATGGATAAAAAGAATGGATGGAAGTTATAAGGAGCATAACCTAAGTATGAAATTAAGCCCACTGCAAAGTACTGAATTATAATGCTTATTATATATTGTATATTGAGGTTTAAATTATCTACCCAATTCTGGGGACTGAAGACCAGGTTGGATGGTGGGTGAACTTGGAGAGGATCAAATGAATGAATGCATGTCAAGCACCTAAAAACATGCTTAATGCCTGACATGCCATCAGCAAGTGAAGCTACCATTATTATCTACAGTGACTTTTTTTTTCCAAAACAAAATTTCAATTTAACTAACACTTAGGCAAATAACAAAATATTTGGATAAATAAGTTGGTTATGTTAGCTATACATATATTACCAAAACGAGAAATGAGCAAGAGTTTCACAGTGGAGACGGCAAAGTTCAAATATTAAGTGTAGCATGAACTAAGAACCAGATAAAAAGTAGCTGCTGCAAGAAGGGTATATACTAAGTATTTATCTTAAAGCTGAATTACAAATCACCTGAGCAATAATACAATGGATTCAGCCTCGCACCCCAGCAGGACACTGTGGTTAGCATGAGGCTAGCCAACTGAATTTTCTAACAAAGAGGCAAAATCAGTTGCATCCTAAGTAGTCTCCCAGCATCAGAATGAAGAGATGGAATCTCCCCCTCTTGCTTGGTTCCTAATCTTTCTGTAGAACTCCAGCAGACATCTAGAACTGGTTTAGATTATTGGCCTTTGCTTGTCTCTCCAGACTATTCCCAACTATAGTGTCACTTCTGGTTTTAAAGCCCTAAAAACTCTACAGGAAGCAAAGGATAGAGAATTATGAATTGGACATGTTGAGTACCAAAAAAGTAATGCAAAGGAGGAAATTTTTCTGCACTGGCAGTACAGAACAAATTGATTTATGAGAACAAGCTGTTTGTTCCAAACGCTGCTAACCAATGAACTTTTCAAGTCCCAGAATTAATACCAAAGTGGTGAGAATAAAACCTAGGGGCTTTTCCCAATGGGTAGGGCAGGCATGAGACTTCCTTGAATGAATCAACAGACAAATGAATAAAGAAATTTACTGGGAAGATTATTTGATTTTGACTCAGACATCCTATAAAATCCTATAGATTAAAGCCAGGTGTGGTTGACCCCTGTGCTCTACAAGTATAAATGAAGAAGCATCTTACAGAAAGGGATCTAGACTGTAGTTCAGTATTCAAGAGGTCTTAGGGAGGTATGGAAGGAGGCTGGGAGTCAGTAAACTATCCGATTATCATAGAAATGAAGGTATTAAGAACAAGCGTAATTTTGATTGCTTTATTAAAATGTTCCTCACAGAATTCTTTACAAAAACATCATGTCCCGAAAAAGTCATTCAACAAACATCAAGACCTTCTGTGTATAGGACATTGATGGAAAAAGCAAGAGAATCCATGTTCCTGATCCTTAATACAACTCCAAAATATTTAAAATTCTGAAAGTTCAGTTCAAAATCTTAAATTTTACTTCACTTACAATTTCAATAGTGCTGAAATTTTCATTTAGTATTGTGCTTATAGTGCTATCCCTGTTTTTTGTTCACAAAAACAAAAGCCTATCATTCCCATGCTACATAAAATATGTATGTTCATGTTTTAGATAAATATTTATATAAAACAAAATTGTTGTAAATAAATAAGAAATCTTAAAGAAACCAAATCAGTATCAAAGTTAAAATTAAAATGTATGTAATCCACTAATTCTAAAGTTTAGACAAAGTTTTAGATCTTCTTCATGAAAGAAATGTACGAACTGTACCCTTGATTGTACCTCTACAAATAGGGCATTTTCTTAGAGAAGGGGCACAATCTTTGCAAACTACTAGATGACCGCAAGGAATAAACACTATGGACACTTCTTTGTCCATACACACTTTACATGTTCTTTCTTCTTGTAGTCTCCTCAATTGTTCTTCCATTGGTAAATCTAAGAAGAGAAAAAAATTTTTAATAAAAGGCAATTTGCTGCTTCTCCTCCAATGAAAAGCCAAGAAAATAAAAAACAATGTTTTCTACTGATTTAAATTATTAATACTATTTTACCTGAAACATTTTCTGTGGGAATGTATTTTATGTCTTGTTGCACTAAGGGAGAAAAAGCAAAAGCATTACTATGACAAATAAGGTTAACAATATTTAGTCACAGAATATATATTTTTAAAGTAACAGTTTAGACTCTGGCCAAATACTATAGATAATTTTCATAATCTCAAGGCAATGAAAGCCTTCAATCTTTTTGTACAATTAATAGTTTATAAATTAGGTTGAATTATTTTCAATAATCACAAATCATTAATAAAAGCGTATTTTCAATTGACCTAGGAAGTTCCAAAAGTAATTTTCCAGCACTCACCAAATAAATGCTGGTATAACATGGGGTCAATTTCTTGTAGAGTGTTTTTGAATATGGTGGCTGCAAAATTTCCTTTCCCTAAGATAGTATCAATCAGTTCTCTTGCTTGTAAGGATGTCTGTGTTTTTTGTTTAATAACATCATGTTCTTGCTCGCTAATCACTCTGGCAGTTAGTAGACTATCCAGGATTGGAAGCGCACAAGTCAAATGTTGAAAAAGTGCCATTCTATTTTTCCGGATTAATGATAGGTCATCTTTATAGAAAAGAACACAAACACAATCATGTTCAAACTCTGCCCACAAACTTCCTTCCACATATACACATAAAACTGAATGAAAACAACCATAATTCATAATCAGTTGGCACTGAAGTTGATTGCTAGCTTTGGGGGTACCTGATGCCCTGTGCTTGATAGTAACTCTACTTATAATAAGAACTAACACTGAGCACTGTGGTAGGCACTTTCCAGCATTAACTCATTTCATCTTCACAACAGCCCTTTGAGGTAGGTACTAGTACCCTTATTTAGCAGGTAAGAAAATAGAGGTACAGTGAGGCAAGTAAATTGCTAAAGGACACATAACTAGCAAAAGTCAAACTGAGGCAATTTGGTTTCATAATCTATGCTCTCTACCATTCTGCAATACTGCCAATCCTTTAACCAAATAAAACTTAGAACCAAATAAAATTGAAATTTTAATCCAATCTAGTCAAAGTGAAAAGGCAAAATCAAGGGAATTAAAATGATAGAACATTTCTTAAATTATCATTCACCCATAAAACTTCTTTAAAATTCCATTTTAAGAGGAAATTATTAATTAATTATTATTTCCCAAAATTAGACATGATATTGCTATTACCTCAATGTTTTATAGTAAGGGGGGAAAGGCACTAAAAGCATTTTGAAAAATAAATCCTACTTGTCAATACCTTCCTGTCCTATAGGATCTCCGTATTCTTCTTCCAGATCTAGATTTTGTATCTAGTGGTAAAATATTTTATATTTGCAACTCTGCAATTTTATTATCTCTTTGGAATATGACTTATGATTCCAAGTTTATTCATTAACTATCATATAGTTTTACCATGATCCATAAAGCTTTTCTATAAAATAAAAAGAGAAGTTGGGCTGTTTAAAGAAGAATTATTTGAGGGGAGATGATCATTAGATTTTAGAAACTCTGACTTTGTCAAATAATAGGACATATAAATACAACTGTTTAATAAGGAATAAAAAACAGTGCTTAGTCAGAAAGTCCAGGCTCTAGATACATATTTTGAAGAGAATTGAAGCTCTGAGAATAAAGGAGAAAAGGATCAGGACCTAGAACAGTGTCTGGCACAAAGTCAATGTTCCACAAATACCTG